>NC_134356.1:246202570-246460070 GCF_048569485.1 Anomaloglossus baeobatrachus
GGAGAATGTGGGTACTCCGCTGATCCGTGCCTTCCTGTCCCGGTTGCGGGGAGGGGGGCGTGGGGGGGGTACTGTCACGCTCCCCGGGTCCCCTGTGCTGCCCCCCGGCTCACCTGTCACGCTCCCCGCTCTCCAGCACCCCTTGCCAGCGCGTCCCCAGCGTCCTGGTCCCCGCACCCGGCGTCCGTCGGCTTCACACCCCCATCCTGGCCCTGCTGCTTCCTCCTCGCAGCTTCCTGCTCTGGCTTCTGGCACTCGGGCAGCGCGCATGCGCATTAGGGCGCGCGCGCGGTCATTGACCCTTTCTTAAAGGGCCAGCGTCCATTAACAGGAAATGATGCAAAACAGGTACAGGGTATAAAGGGGGTTTATGTCCAAGGGGGCGGGGCCTGATCTTCGTGTTTCTTAAGCTAGGAGTCAGGTCTCCTGGTGTATATGTGTATATACTCACCTATCTCTCTTGTAGAGCCGTGCCTGCCTCGCCATCCGGTCCAGACCGAATCCCGAACCCCGAACGCAGTCCATCTGCCATCCTGACAGTCCGTACCATCTCGGATCCCTGCGGTGACCTGTCATCTCGCTCCAAAGGTTCCGGACCCCGCCTGACATCTTCTCGGCTTCCGAACCTGAGCTGCGTCACCCGGACTACCACCAGTGACTCCGTAGTCCCAGGGACTTCTCCGTTATACTCCTGTGCACGGACTGTTCTGCTGCCTATAGTGCTCCAGCTACCGGACCCCTTACCACCATCTAGGAGTTCGGCCCAGTGGATCCACCTCCTGGGTCTGCCCGTCCACCTGGCCCTAACACCTACCTGCGGCCAGAAGAATCCCAGCACGTGGAGTCCCTGAAGACCCTGAGGCGACTTGAAGGTAATGCGGGGCTCCACAGTAGTATACAGGAAGAAAAAGATTTTTCCATCTCCAGGAGCAAAACACTACCAAGGCAATGACATGACAAGAATGTGCATAACTAGTCATATGCTAAATAGCTGCAAGTCAAATTTAAGTTTGAAATAACTAGGATTGTCTATAATTAAAAAATGAAGGTAGTCTCACGTTTGAAGCAATAGTGCATGGTGAGATATGAAGCGTGAAAGTCAAAAGTTCAAAACATTATTACCCTTTTGCTCATCAGTGAAGATACTACACCACATAGCCACCAGTTATGTTTATATTTGTGCACTACTGTAGCACACTGTACACTATAGCTTAATGCTCACTCTTGTTTGATGTTACAGAATTGACAGCAGTTAAGGTCTGTGTCCACAATAAAGCACCCACATATTTGATATGTAGGAGTGGTGCCAGCACTTTGGCACATGCGGTATCTTGGGGAACTTTTTACATGTTATATATTGTTAAATTGATAAGGCTACCTCCTGATATAAATTTATTAAAATGGTATGGCCAGTTGGAGACGTAAGCAATGGGCACAAATCCATCTGGTCATTTCTCCATTTGTTAAAAATTAAAAACTTGCATGGTCATTAAAAGTTTTAACCCACTAGCAAATCTAACAGAATACCTGGATCTCTATGAGGTATCACTTCTGATTGGCTAGCTGAAGAAATAGAGATGAGGCCTAGTCCCAAAAAGGAAACATGCTAAACTACTGGATTTTACATACTCCCATATGTTAACCCCTTCACAACCTAGGACGTAACAATACATCCTAAATCATGAAGGGGTGATCACCACCGGCTGCTGCGGTGAGCCGATGGTGATATATCTAGTGATTTGAATAGCAGACAAGTGTGGATCTGCCGATCCTTATAGTCCCCTAGTGGGACTAGTACAATAAAAAAAAGCTTTAAAAATTAAAATAAAAAAGCTTAAAAGTTCAAATCAGAAACCCAATCACCCCATTGAAAATTAAAGGGTTAAAAAATTTAAAATATATACACATTGGGTATCGCTACGTTCAGAAATTCCGGATCATTGAAAATATAAAATGAATGTTTCTGATCGGTAAACGGCAGATGGGCAAAAAAAATGTGAAACACCAAATTACAGTTTTTGATGGTCACAAATTCTGCACAAAATGCAATAATAGGCGATAAAAGAAGTAGCATCTGCTCAAATATGGTACCATTGAGACGCAAAGAATAAGTCATCACTGAGCTTCATATCCCGAAATATGAGAACAGTAAGGGTCATGGAAAATTCCACAAAAAGTGCGCCACTTTTTGAACAAACTTCTGAATTTGTGTAACCCCTTAGATAAAAGTAAACTTATACATGTTTGGTGTCTACGAACTCGTATCAATCTGAGGCATCACACCGACATCTCAGTTTTATCATATAGTGAACACAGTGAATAAAATACCCCAAAACCAATCGTGCAATCGCATTGAAGGCATTTAAAAACATTCATCATACTGATGTACATTTCTCTACAGCGCTACTATTTGTTAATTGCATCCCTGAGAATGTACTTCAAAATTTAGGATGTAAAAATACATTATATGATATGAACTGAAGTATATTCAGTTATAGGAGGCAGGAATAAATATTTTTTAGCAAACAGAGGGAGAGGCTTCTGCAATGACAAGGACAGAACACTAGTCCCCACTGCCTTTTCCTCTACTCTATCTTTTTGATTATCTGATGAGGTATGTTGGCCTATAAGCCCAATATTACCCATTATTTAATAAAGGTTTTTAAATCACATATCCATGTAGCGAGCAAAACCAAACAATGAGGCTTAAAAACGGTTGGATTGAGATAGGAGCAATGTCAGTTTCCAATTAAACTGCAGGGTGGTCTCCCAATAGAAAGGGGTGGACATACCGCCGATGCAGCCGGAGCAGATGCATATTCAGCAGAACTGTATTGAGGCGCAGGGAACATGCAGACTCTGTGCAACTGCAATACACACCACTGGCCAGAGTCTGGAGGATGATGTTAGCATCCCTATGACTGGTAGCGCATGGCAATGACGTCATGCAACATGGCTGGCATGCCAATGTCAGCTGCTGACTCCTATGCTGGCTAAAGAAGAGGACACCCCATGGCATGGGAGCACATCATTTTATATAAGACTCTAACATTATTTCTCACCCCCTACCGTAATTCATAATGATGCCATCAGGGACTTAATGAATGGTGGGGGGGATGGGGTGAAGGGAGGACACAGGACAGGAGCTACAGCTATGTGCACATGTTCTGGATTTGCAGCACAAAATTCGTCTGCAAGTTCTGATCTTATGTTTTTAACATGTATTTTTGTTGCATATTTTCCCCACTTATTAGTATGGGTGAAATACACGGAAAAAAATGCTGCAGTTTACATACTACCGAATTTACTCTGCTGCAAATCTGCAAGGTAAAAATAAGAAATGTATGTATGAGACTTCAGGAATCTCATTTACTTACCTGGTACTATAAATAAAGCAACATTTTCACCTTAGAATAAATTGGGTGGGAAGAGTCACAGTGACTGATTAGTTTATATGTATTGGGTGGAGGAAATTATAGTTAATGAGGGGCACAGTGCTGGCTTATCCATTTATATTGTAAATGGTGTGTGGCTAATTATATTGTAATGGTGGGGTACATATTTGAATTTAGGGGTGCAGTATTGGGGATTTTTTATTCAAGAGACAAGTGTATATAAGATCTGTGACCTTGTGATTTTCAGGGCTGTGGTAATCAGTGTGACAAGACAAGTCGTGATTAGAAAATGTCAACATGAAGGTCTGACCAGATGGAGAACAAACGACAAAAACAACTATAGACGAGATGTAATTGGTAAGTCACTGGATATAAAAGATTCTTTATCTGAACTGTTGATTGTGAAACAAGCTCCCTTAGGCCACTTTCATGTGGAACGTCTGTGCGCTGTCAGATTTTTTTTTTAATCGGACGACAGAGTTTAAAATATCTATTCACATACTGTATATCCATGAAACTCAAATCCAAAAATGAGATCTGCGAGACTCAGAGCATGTCCTGTTCTGATCTGATATGTACGACATACTGAATGGGACTGTGTGCTGCCAAAGACAAAAAAAAAATTGGGCAATACACAGACACTTCACACAGACACAGGAATATAGCCTTATTATGTACAGTACAGTATCTTAATATATCGTGTACTGTCTTATATATAGTGACAACCTAAAATACTTAGTTTACTCTTTTATTATACCGTCCCTTATTAAATAACATCCTTACTAGTTATTATATAGCATCGCATGTTATGTACAGCACCATCCCATCTTTACATAGTATCTCTTGTTTTGTATAGCACCATCCCTTACATAGCATCTCATCCATATTTTTGTTATTCACAGTGTTCTCTCTTTATTGCAAAGTCCTCTCTTGTTAGATATAAAATAAAATGACTGCTGATGGACCTCCTCCATTAGAAAATAAGCTTTATCCTATGCCATCAGCAGTCATTTCATTTTATGTCTAACAAGAGAGGACACTATAAAATAAAGACGGTGCTATAAAATACAAAAAACAACAGATAATATGATATGTAAGGTAGGGCACTATACATAACGAGACGGCACTATGTATTAAATGACACTAATATACACAAGGAGAGCAGACAATGTAATACATATACAGTTAGGTCCAGAAATATTTGGACAGTGACACAATTTTCGCGAGTTGGGCTCTGCATGCCACCACATTGGATTTGAAATGAAACCTCTACAACAGAATTCAAGTGCAGATTGTAACGTTTAATTTGAAGGTTTGAACAAAAATATGTGATAGAAATTGTAGGAATTGTACACATTTCTTTACAAACACTCCACATTTTAGGAGGTTAAAAGTAATTGGACAAATAAACTAAACCCAAACAAAATTTTTTTTTTTCAATATTTTGTTGCGAATCCTTTGGAGGCAATCACTGCCTTAAGTCTGGAACCCATGGACATCACCAAACGCTGGGTTTCCTCCTTAATGCTTTGCCAGGCCTTTACAGCCGCAGCCTTCAGGTCTTGCTTGTTTGTGGGTCTTTCCGTCTTAAGTCTGGATTTGAGCAAGTGAAATGCATGCTCAATTGGGTTAAGATCTGGTGATTGACTTGGCCATTGCAGAAAGTTCCACTTTTTTGCACTCATGAACTCCTGAGTAGCTTTGGCTGTATGCTTGGGGTCATTGTCCATCTGTACTATGAAGCGCCGTCCGATCAACTTTGCGGCATTTGGCTGAATCTGCGCTCAAAGTATATCCCGGTACACTTCTGAATTCATCCAGCTACTCTTGTCTGCTGTTATGTCATCAATAAACACAAGTAACCCAGTGCCATTGAAAGTCATGCATGCCCATGCCATCACGTTGCCTCCACCATGTTTTACAGAGGATGTGGTGTGCCTTGGATCATGTGCCGTTCCCTTTCTTCTCCAAACTTTTTTCTTCCCATCATTCTGGTACAGGTTGATCTTTGTCTCATCTGTCCATAGAATACTTTTCCAGAACTGAGCTGGCTTCATGAGGTGTTTTTCAGCAAATTTAACTCTGGCCTGTCTAGTTTTGGAATTGATGAATGGTTTGCATCTAGATGTGAACCCTTTGTATTTACTTTCATGGAGTCTTCTCTTTACTGTTGACTTAGAGACAGATACACCTACTTCACTGAGAGTGTTCTGGACTTCAGTTGATGTTGTGAACGGGTTCTTCTTCACCAAAGAAAGTAAGCGGCGATCATCCACCACTGTTGTCATCCGTGGACGCCCAGGCCTTTTTGAGTTCCCAAGCTCACCAGTGAATTCCTTTTTTCTCAGAATGTACCCGACTGTTGATTTTGCTACTCCAAGCATGTCTGCTATCTCTCTGATGGATTTTTTCTTTTTTTTCAGCCTCAGGATGTTCTGCTTCACCTCAATTGAGAGTTCCTTAGACCGCATGTTGTCTGGTCACAGCAACAGCTTCCAAATGCAAAACCACACACCTGTAATCAACCCCAGACCTTTTAACTACTTCATTTATTACAGGTTAACGAGGGAGATGCCTTCAGAGTTAATTGCAGCCCTTAGAATCCCTTGTCCAATTACTTTTGGTCCCTTGAAAAAGAGGAGGCTATGCATTACACAGCTATGATTCCTAAACCCTTTCTCCGATTTGGATGTGAAAACTTTCATATTGCAGTTGGGAGTGTGCACTTTCAGCCCATATTATATATATAATTGTATTTCTGAACATGTTTTTGTAAACAGCTAAAATAACAAAACTTGTGTCACTGTCCAAATATTTCTGGACCTAACTGTATACACATACAGTATCCGTAGCTTTGTCGCCATAAAAGGAGAGGGGCCCAAACACATTTCTTGTACAGAGGCCCGAAGCTGTCAATGTTCACCTCTGCTAACACAAGTAGTTGTTAATTATCCCTAATTTACTAGAGCAAATGTTGGTAGTTCACCTGCTATCTTCATATGAATGGCACAATTATTCATGTACTAACAATTTTATTTAATAACACTCACAGTCATACTTGGCAAAATCATATAGGAATTTCCCTGGATATTTGGCACTGATATATATTGTTTAAAGCTGTAACTGTTGGGAAGAAAGTTTCGAAAGTGTTCATTGGTGGTGAGCATAATATCTGGGTTCTTTAGTGTACACATTTTGGTACAAACATATTGTTAAATTAAAGAGCTTGTCCACTACTTGGACAACTCCTTCTCATGCGCTAGGATTGGCCACATTAAATTAAAGCTTATACTCACCTCTGATGCTGGTGCCGTTACAGTGGTGCTAACACTAAGGCTAGGTTCACATTTCCGTTGTTTTGCATCAGTCACATGGGTTGCTTGACACTTGTGACTGATGCGTTGTACAACGAATGACAAGAATTGGAATTCATTGTCATCATAAGGAGGATTCCGTTGTAAAACGAGAGAGAGAGAACGATCAGCTGATCATTCACAATAGCCGGCCGCCGGCTTTTGAGAGCGATCAGCTGATCGGCCGGCTATTGTGAATGATCAGCTGATCGGCCGGCTATTGTGAACGATCAGCTGATCGCTCTCAAAAGCCAGCAGCCGGGAGACCAGCTAATCGCTCACAGAAGCCGGCCGCCGGGTAATCAGCTGATCGTTCGTCCGCCGAGAGACATTCATTTGAACAATTAAACATAAGATTTAAGCATGGGCAGTGAAAACATAAGGATTCCGCTGCTCAAAAAACGTTACATGCTGCGTTCCTGCCGCCCGACGGTCAGTCATTCCACGACTGATTAGTCAGGCGGAGGATGCAAGGCAAGGGCATCAGTCGCAATCCACCGCTCATACAAGTCTATAGGAGACAACGGAATCCACCAAACGGATTACTTTGTTTATCCCAGCGGCGGATTGTGACTGATCATAAACAATGGAAATGTGAACCTAGCCTTATTCTCCTGTGGCTCACAAGGCGTTATTACATTATGTAAGCCCCACGCCCAATCACTGCCATGTTCACTATCCCTCCTTCGGACAGAGAAGTAATCAACTGAAAGTGAGCACCCAACCACAGATCTCACATACTACTGATTACTTATATGTCCAAAGGTGGAGACAGTGAAGCCAGCAGTGATTGGGAGCGGGTCTCACGTATCTTAACCTCGTGAGGCCAGAAGAGTGAGTGCTGGCACCAATTGAACACTTATGGCAGCAGAGGTGAGTATAACTTTATTTTTAAGGGAGCAAACATCAGGAATGAGAAGTGGTTGACCGCGTAGTGGACAATCCCATTAATGACCGGTGCTCAATGTCTATGTCCATGAGAGCATCACTCCTCTGTTGACTTTCTGCTTGATTGGGGAGGAAAAAGCACCCCTAAAAATTGACAGTTCAGACCAGCAGTGGTCCAAACAGCATGCCATACAGTTCTGATTTGCCTCTTCAGCAGTGGTGGAGGTCTGGAGAACTGGATCTGGCCAAATCCACTGGTCCAGCTAGCTTCAGAGCAGTATTTGCAGGTTCTAAAGCATTGAGCTTGCATGCACAAGATTGTTTATAAGAGGTAAATAGCAATGTTGCTTGTTTTTTTACAATTACTTGCAATTGTTCTTATTTAACAATATGAGACACCCTCAAATAGTTTTCTCAGTTTGCATTTTTAAGAGCTCCTTGCTATTCTGTCCTATAAATCGTTACCATTGAGACTGATTTTAGCTGTTCTTGTGAAATGAAACCAGTATACCTTTCAAATGCAACATGTTTTATCTCATTGAGAAGTATGTACTCATATGGCTATAAAGAACACTTTTCTCATTCATTTGATATGCTATAGAATACGTATTCTGTTTTAATAAAAAAGGAAAAACGTTTCTTGGCACCAAATCCTTTCCCTGTCTGCTATACATAACAGTAAAGTGAATATGTTATGCTGACTGCCTATTTGTACGCAGCACGTATCTGGCAACCTCATATTTGCAGAGGTAACGCTTACATACTAAATAGCCAATTTCTTTTATTTTTTTCTAAATTACCTTCATATTTGATCATGTTTACTATTGTTGCTGGGACTATGATTTATGTTTAGCATTTACTACTGCATAATCATTGAATTACTTGGAATTACATACAGATAATAATAATATTAGAATCCTAACAAGAACAGATTTCCCATAAATGAAAACCACGCAGAATAAGGAAATCATTTGTATTTTTTAGTAATTAAATATTTTCCTCTAATTTAATTAGACCATTCTGCCTAGAACAATACTGTACAGTACACTAATAGTAAAAACATTTCACTAACAATGTTATACATCAGCTTAATAAGGAAGCTTGGAAATTCTTGGTGTTCTGGCCACACATGGGCCAAGTTTGTGGCTTAGCCTTAAAGTAGAACATCATACTCACACAGTTTGGTCACGCATGTCAATGGCCAGATGTAGCATCATGTGGCTGTTCTTCCCCTAAATTTCATGAACAGATCCTTTGTTGGTACCATATTAACGCTACAGGAAATTGATCACACTGGAAAGTCAATCAAATTATGTTCAATTAATACACGTATGTTGGTGTCTTTTTTGAAATTTCTCAAATCAAGCTGTGAAATACCAGCACTTAGAATATGATAATATAACTCTTCAGGTTGGTACAATTATGGTAGTAAATTTTTACATTTTTTTTAGACTTTATATTGGTTGCAAATTGCAAAAAAATAGCTTGTGTTGATCATATTTCAGACTTGTAACCTATTTTCCCTCTGGTGAACTATTGTGCAAGGGTGTGTTTTCTATGTGGCATGATTTTTTAAGGGTAACATTTGAGGTACATTTAAATGTTTGATAGCTGAAAAACTGCTTTACACTTTACTATAATGAAAAAACAACAATAAAAAAAAACAAAATGAGCATATACCCTACAGCAAGTAAGTAAATAGTAACAGTACATGTAAATAACGTAGGGTACAAGGTTAACAATTTTGATCAATTCACCATAAAAGTGATCCCACCACTTCAAGGTGTACCAATCCAGATGGTCCTAACATGTCTCTTGTACCCTAAGTACCTGTGTTATACAAAATGTATGATGACAAACGTAGCGCCAAGACAAGTCCTGCACAAGGGCTCTTGGCTGTTAGTGTACACCCTTGAGTCACACAAACGTATGTTCTCTTATGCAAAAGAATTGGATCAATTATGTTAATGACACTCAAATCAAATTCTGATCAGAGTGTCAGCTTATTGTGATCCGGTTCTCACAAAGGAGAAAATTACATTGCAGATTAGGAGAAGATGGAGAACAACATCTCTCCATCTTCTCCATTCTATCAGTCTGTGGAAATTGGACTACACTCGGATGTCATCTGAGTGCAATCTAATGATTTCCACGCACTCATAGACTTACATAAGTGCATGCCATCAAATCAGAGCTACCTTTCACTGCATGCTGCGATTGTTTTCTCCTGCTGTATCGACATAAGATAAAAAAGTGCTAATCGGCACCTCCTCATAGTATAACATAGGTCTGAGTGCTATGCGACAAAACATTGGATAGCACTCATCCGTGTTATACGCTCATGTTAGCAAGCTCTTGGCACTCAGCACAAGTGCAGCGAGAGTCTGAGGTACACATGATAAGCCACTTCCTAAATGTTGGAGCAGCTTGCCTTCCTGCTTGGCAACTAACTGTAAGTAGGCTACTGTGACACTGAGGGGCACTTTGCACACTACGATATCGCAGCTGCGATGTCGGTGGGGTCAAATCGAAAGTGACGCACATCCGGCGTTGCTGTCGATATCGTAGTGTCTAAAGCATTTTTGATACGATTAACGAGAGCAAAAAGTGTCGTAATCGTATCATTGGTGTAGTGTCCGACATGTTCATAATTGCACGGCAGCGACGGTACGATGTTGATCCTCGTTCCTGCGGCAGCACACATCGCTGTGTGAGAAGCCGCAGGAGCGAGGAACATCAGCTTACCTGCCTCACCGCGGTGTTATGATCCGGAACCATGGAAGACCACCACAAATCATTTGGAAAAGGTGACAAGAGCATTGGCAACTAATCTGGACGCCATCCCCTTACTAACCATCAACACTAGAAGTAGCCGAGAGGTGAACTAACATCCTGTGCACCGCGAACCCAGCCGGAGAACTAACTATCCTAAAGGTAGGAAAGATGAATAACTCTCAGCCTCAGAAAATAGACAAGAATAGCTAGCCCCCCACATTCAAAGACTGCGGTGATATAGGAAAAACACAATACACAGGTAGATGACAGGATTAGCAAAAAGTGAGGCCCCCGCTGACTAAAATAGGAAAGGACAGGAAAGGGACTGATTGTGGCCAGAGAAAAACCCTGCAAAATACCAACTTCCTGATAGTACAAAAAGGCCCTCAGATCGCACGATCTGAACTCCGTCCTATACCAGGTGCCCTTGTCATACCAATGAACAGAAAACATAATCATAAGAATCATAACAAAGTCAACAAGCCACAAACACATGGACCCAAAGGAGCTATACTCCACACAGAACTGCAGGGAGTTCCTCAACAATCCACTAAGAGGGAAAATCCCTGCAAGCAAATAAACTGAAACCAACCACAGCAAATGACAAACCCAGATAAACAAAAGAACCAGACAATAAATAAAGAGCAAGCACTTATCTGGGGAAGATGTGGTGTAGAGCAGGATTAAGCAGGCTGGAGATACAAAGAACAACTGATATCCGGCAACAGCCTGCAATCAGACCAGGATTTAAATAAGCAGAGAGTTAGCAAAGGAAACACCCACTACACAACACACCTGGTCCAAGTCCAAACCATTCCTGGCCACCAGAGGGAGCCTCCCAGCAGTCAAAATATAACTAACATTCACAACAGTACCCCCCTTGAGGAGGGGTCACCGAACCCTCACCCACGCCACCGGGTCGCTTGGGATGAGCATGATGGAAGGCGCGAACCAACCTGTCCGCATGAATGTCAGAAGCCACAACCCAAGAGTTATCCTCCTGCCCATAACCCTTCCATTTCACAAGGTCCTGAAGCTGACGCCTACTGCGACGGGATCCAGAATTTTTTCAACCTCATACTCCAGATCCCCTTGTACCAAAACAGGGTCAGGAGGCGCTGCTACAGGAACTGCTGGCTCCACATGTATCTTCAACAAGGACTTATGGAAGACATTGTGAATCTTAAATGACGCAGGCAGAGTCAAACGGAAAGATACAGGGTTAATAATCTCCGAAATCTTATAAGGTCCAATAAATCTGGGCTTAAATTTAGGAGACGGAACTCTCATAGGAATATGTTTAGAGGACAATAAAACACCATGTCCCCTACTTTAAACCGGGGACCAACAGTCTGACGCCGGTTGGCTAACTTTTGAGCAGTTTCTTGGGACTGAAACAATTTATCCACTACCTGCCCCCAAATCTGCTGCATTCTGTTGACCACCGAATCCACCCCCGGACAGTCAGACGCCTCAAGCTGCCCTGAGAGGAACCTAGGGTGATACCCAAAATTGCAGAAAAAGGGGGACACCAACGTGGTAGAGCTAGCTCTATTGTTAAGGGCAAATTCAGCCAAAGGCAAAAACGAAACCCAGTCATCCTCATCCGCAGAAACAAAACACTGTAAATAGGTCTCCAGGGTCTGGTTAGCCCTTTCAGTCTGACCGTTGGTCTGAGGATGAAACGCCAAGGAGAAAGACAGCTGAACACCCAATTTGGAGCAAAAAATCCTCCAAAACCTGGATACAAACTGCACCCATCTGTCAGAAACAATGTTTTCGGGAATACCATGCAAACGAACAACATGTTGGAAAAACAAAGGCACCAACTCTGATGAAGACGGCAACTTAGATAGGGGAACCAAGTGGACCATCTTGGAGAATCTGTCACAGATCACCCAAATCACAGTCATTTTCTGAGAGACGGGAAGCTCTGAAATAAAATCTATAGAGATGTGCGTCCAAGGTTTCTTAGGTACAGGCAAAGGCAATAATAGCCCACTAGAACGTGAACAACAGGGCTTGGACCTAGAACAAACTCCACACGACTGCACAAAACGACGGACATCTCGGGACAGGGAAGGCCACCAAAAAGAGCGTCTCACAAGATCTCGAGTACCAAAAATGCCAGGATGACCTGCCAAAACAGAGCAATGAACCTCAGAGACAACTCGGTCTCTCCATTGATCTGGGACAAACAGTTTCCCTGTAGGACATCTCTCAGGTTTATCCCCCTGAAATTCCGCCAGTGCCAACCGCAGATCAGGCGAAATAGCCGAGAAAACTACACCATCATTCAGGATAGGAGACGGTTCAACAACCTCCAAAGAGTCAGCGCAGAAACTCCTGGAAAGGGCATCGGCCTTAACATTCTTGGTGCCCGGCAAAAAAGAGACCACAAAATTAAACCGGGTAGAAAACAAAGCCCACCAGGCCTGCCGAGGATTCAACCTCTTGGCCGATTCCAGATAGATGAGATTCTTGTGGTCCGTAAGCACCACAACTTGATGCCTAGCCCCCTCCAACCAATGCCTCCACTCTTCAAATGCCCACTTCATAGCCAATAATTCCCGGTTGCCCACATCATAATTCCATTCAGAAAGAGCAAACTTCCGAGAGAAAAAGGCACAGGGCTTAAGTTTACCCGAAGTAGCGTCTCGTTGAGACAGAACAGCACCTGCTCCGATCCCCGAGGCATCGATCTCAACTTGAAATGGGCGGGACACATCAGGCTGCTGCAGAACTGGGGCAGAAGTGAATCGCCTTTTAAGCTCCTGGAAGGCCACAATAGCCTCAGGGATCCAATGCTCAGCATCAGCTCCCTTCTTTGTCAAATCTGTCAGAGGTTTGACAATGGCAGAAAAATTGGCTATAAATTTACGGTAAAAATTAGCAAACCCCAAAAACCGCTGCAGGGATTTTAGAGAAGTCGGTTGCACCAAGTCGTAAATAGCCTGAACCTTAACTGGGTCCATTTTGATAGCGGAGGTAGACAGGATGAAGCCCAAAAAGGAAATCCTTTGCACCCCAAAGAGGCACTTTGACCCCTTAACGTACAGTGCATTATCCTTAAGTATCTGAAAAACATCCCGTACTTGCCCAACATGAGAGTCCCAATCATCAGAAAAAATCAAGATGTCATCCAAATACACAATCAAAAATTTACCAATAAGGTCCCGAAAAATATCATTCATGAAGGCCTGGAAGACGGAGGGTGTATTAGTGAGCCCAAAAGGCATCACTAGGTACTCAAAATGCCCCTCAGGAGTATTAAAAGCCGTCTTCCATTCATCACCCTCCTTAATACGGATGAGATTATACGCACCCTTGAGATCCAGTTTCGTAAACCATTTGGCACTCTTCACTCTAGAGAACAGATCAGACATCAGAGGCAAAGGGTACTGATATTTGACCGTAATTTTATTAAGAAGACGATAATCAATACAAGGCCTCAAGGAACCATCTTTCTTAGCAACAAAGAAGAAGCCGGCACCCAAAGGAGAAGATGAGGGCCAAATATGCCCCTTCTCCAATGATTCCCTGATGTATGACGCATGGCATCATGTTCGGGCACAGACAAGTTGAAAATCCGCCCCTTGGGAAATTTACAACCGGGCACCAACTCAATGGCACAGTCACAGTCCCGGTGTGGGGGCAGAGAATCAGATTCATCAGATTCCTGGTCATTAAATACATCACGGAAATCAGACAAGAAGGCCGGAACATCAACTGCCTGAGCAGACGTGGAGGACACGGAAAGGTCCTGATGCACACCTTGACAACCCCAACTAGCTACCGACAAGGATCTCCAGTCAAGAACCGGATTATGGGTCTGCAACCACGGAAATCCCAGTACCAAGGTATCCTGTAGATTATGCAATACTAAAAATGTACAAGTTTCCTGCTGCACTGGTGCAACTCTCATAGACACCTGGGTCCAAAATTGGGGTTTATGTTCTGCCAAAGGGGTAGCATCAATGCCCCTTAAAGGAATAGGAGTTTGCAAAGGAACCATGGGAAAACCACAATCCCTAGCAAATCCAAAATCCATCAAATTGAGCGCTACCCCTGAGTCCACAAAGGCAAATGCAGAAAAGGAAGACAATGAGCAAATCAATGTGACAGACAAAAGAAACTTTGGTTACAAAGAACCCACAGTAACAGAAGTAGCCAATCTCCTTTCACGTTTAGGGCAGACAGAGATGTTATGAGAAGTGTCTCCACAATAGAAGCACAGTCTATTCTTCCGTCTGAACCCCTGCCGACTAGCATTAGAAAGGACCCTATCACACTCCATAGGCTCCAAAGGCTGTTCCACAGGCACAAAACCAGCAGGTATCGTCCTGCGCTCACGTAAACGCCTATCAATCTGAATGGCCAAGGTCATAGAGGCATCAAGACCAGAAGGGACGGGAAATCCTACCATTACATCCTTCACAGCATCAGCAATATCCTTCCGAAAAAGAGCCGCAAGCGCATCATCATTCCATTTGGTAAGGACCGCCCACTTTCGAAATTTCTGACAAAACGTTTCTGCAGAATCCAAACCCTGAGTTAAGGACAACAAGACCTTTTCTGCTTGGTCCACAATATTGGGTTCGTCATATAATAAACCCAAGGCCTGAAAAAAAGAGTCCACATCACTGAGAATCGGATCATCAGACGCTAAAGAGAAGGCCCAGTCCTGAGGGTCACCACGCAGCAAGGAGATGACAATCTTAACCTGCTGTACGGGATTACCTGAGGACTTAGGGCGCAGGTCAAAAAATAATTTATAATTATTTTTGAAGCTCAAAAATCTCGACCTACCTCCCGAAAAAAAATCAGGAACAGGAATCTTAGGCTCTGCAAGGGGAGTCTGTGCAAGATAAGACTCTATACGACGAACCTTAGCATCAAGATGAGCAACACGCTCCCCCAATTCATCCATGCTAGAAAAAGAAATCTTCCACAGAACCCAAAGAAGAAGAGGAAAAATACAAAAAAAAAAATGTTTTCTCAGCAACTTTTTTTTTTTCTTCTTCTTCTTAAGAGTACACTTTAAATTTGTTGGCCGGATGTACTGTTATGATCCGGAACCATGGAAGACCACCACAAATCATTGGCAAAAGGTGACAAGAGCATTGGCAACTAATCTGGCCGCCATCCCCTTACTAACCATCACAACTAGAAGTAGCCGAGGGGTGAACTAACATCCTGTGCACCGCGAACCCAGCCGGAGAACTAACTATCCTAAAGGTAGGAAAGATGAATAACTGCCTCAGAAAATAGACAAGAATAGCTAGCCCCCCACATTCAAAGACTGCGGTGATATAGGAAAAACACAATACACAGGTAGATGACAGGATTAGCAAAAGGTGAGGCCCCCGCTGACTAAAATAGGAAAGGACAGGAAAGGGACTGATGGTGGCCAGAGAAAAACCCTGCAAAATACCAACTTCCTGATAGTACAAAAAGGCCCTCAGATCGCACGATCTGAACTCCGTCCTATACCAGGTGCCCTTGCCATACCAATGAACAGAAAACAAGAATCATAACAAGCCACAAACACATGGACCCAAAGGAGCTATACTCCACACAGAACTGCAGGGAGTTCCTCAACAATCCACTAAGGGGGAAAATCCCTACAAGCAAATAAACTGAAACCAACCACAGCAAATGACAAACCCAGATAAACAAAAGAACCAGACAATAAATAAAGAGCAAGCACTTATCTGGGGAAGATGTGGTGTAGAGCAGGATTAAGCAGGCTGGAGATACAAAGAACAACTGACATCCGGCAACAGCCTGCAATCAGACCAGGATTTAAATAAGCAGAGAGTTAGCAAAGGAAACACCCACTGCACAACACACCTGGTCCAAGTCCAAACCATTCCTGGCCACCAGAGGGAGCCTGCCAGCAGCCAAAACATAACTAACATTCACAACACCGCGGCTCACGCCGGCTATTACGTCCCGCTCACCTCCGCCCCTCCGCTTCTATTGGCCGCCTGCCATGTGACTTCGCTGTGACGCCGCACGACCCGCCCCCTTAGGAAGGAGGCGGGTCGCCGGCAAGAGCGACGTCGCAGGGCAGGTGAGTGCATGTGAAGCTGACGTAGTGATAATGTTCGCTACGGCAGCGATCACAAGATATCGCTGCTGCGACGGGGGCGGGTACTATCGCGCTCGGCATCGCAAGCATCGGCTTGCGATGTCGTAGTGTGCAAAGTACCCCTTAGAATGCAATTTCTCAACAAACTGCAATTTGGACATGCGAGCTGAGTACCATGTGTGAACACCAACCTTCCGAGTCTCAGGAAAACATCACCTCCATCTCAACTCCTCATGTAATAATGTTTTAATAAGCAGGTGCTATAATAATGTTATAATGGTAAAAAATTAGGCAGTCTGCCTGGCCATCAGTCAAAGTGAATGAACTAAGCATAACATTTCCCCTACAATTCCCAGTTGCTTGTTAACAGTGAAGCGTATCTGTTGAGGGTAAACAACACCACTCTGTCAGTAATAAAACTTACACATCCATGAAAGGGCAGCGGCATAGAAGGAGACACAGAGCACTCATAAAGAAACAGTGCTTTACTTCCGTTCATACATCCTGACACTGAAAGTATGTGTTGCAGGTTATAGAACAACAGAACGTCATGCCTGGAAATACAACAAGCAGTGGCCCATGGTCAAGGTTTGATGAGATATATGTCTAATGTGCTCATTGACAGTGACATCTGTAGTGTAGGCAGAATGGTCAGCAATGCTGGTAATTCACTAATACGCCTGTTCCTCAGCTTTCACTTTACTACACAGAAGTGCAACCCCATCCCCAGGGAAGTAGATAGAACTGGTCATGAACATAAACACTCACACATGGATAACAAAAGAGGAGAGCACTTACTACAGGGAGACAATGCACCCACACCCAACTGGTCCCTGTACAGACCAGAAAGACCAGCCGCACAACTATAAACACCACTTCGGATTTGACTCCCTAAAAGGCCATCAAGGGGTTACTCAAACCTCTTAAAGGACCAGAGGGAGGCCCAATTACACTAGCTACAACGGGAGAGGAAGATTTGCAGGAAGATACAAAATCCAGTGTGAGAAAACTAACACATGTTCAAATAAGGTGAGAAAAATAGGTGCTGGGAAGGAAAACTGATTCACAGCAGAAACCCAACTGCTGTTTACCCAAAGGTAAATCTCTAAGCTGAAGGGCTAGAATTCCAAGACACAAGTCCACTTAGAGGTAAAGTCAGCAAGGAAGTGTAGTGAAATGTGAACATACAGTATATAAACCCAACCCAAAATGTAATATGGTAGATGAAAACAAAAAAATGAGAAACACATGGAGAGGAGTGAACCAAGAAGGGAGAATAAAGACAATAGGAACCATCAACATTTAGACATGGAGGGAAAGGCAAAAGCCCAGCAGACAAAGGAACCGACCATGCAACAACACAAGTCATGACAGTAGCGCTCTAGGTGGTCACCTACTTCTGCCAACCCTTTTCCTGTCTCTACTCACAATACATTCTATTACTTATATGGTACACACTCATCACTCAACAGTGGGGTAATAATCTCCCCCATTTGAGGGGAAAGTAGTAGAATATGCTGGCCAACAAGCACACTGTCCAGCATCGTGGTCATCACCATCATCCTCAAGAAGTGTATCAACATTGTGTCATGGTCATCTTTCTGTTTTGAAGATTAGTGATGGATTTAGTGTTGGTATCCTTCATTTTAATCTGGGACTCTATAATTAAACATTTTTTTCAGTACTTCATGAGTTAACGTCAATTTTGTTTCCAGCACTTCCTAGCTGAGTGTTTTTAGCTCCATCTTCTTTATAGCCACTCCCCTTCAGGTTTAAATAATGGTGCTACACAGTAATCATTGCTGAAGATACAAATTCATTTGTTCTCTGGCCGCCTTGGTGGAAGGGCCTGCAAAGGAGTTTTACCAGAAGCCAAACCATATCCTTTTGTATTGATGTTTATCCCCTGTTTGTCTCCCCTATCCTCTTGTCTTATTAGTGCAGCAGTGGGTTTAGTGAACGTCACCTGCCTCTCACTAGTCATGACATTTATAGGGTTTCCCAGGGTCTCAGCGTGCTGCTCAGCAACAGTTGTGAAGACTATAGAGACTGGCTAGAAGAGTAGGGCAGCTGCAGATGAGGATAGGAGATGTCCCATCTACCCTCTCACTAGTGCCAGTGCTCTCTGTTGTTATTGTGTCTCCGGTGTCCCCCCACTTGTTTGTGGTGTTGTTTTGGTGGGGTTTTTTTGTCGTGCGTCAGACTCCTTTTGGTCTAAGTCAGAACACGGTCGCCATGCTTGTAGTGTGACCCACAGTCTGACAATGATGTAAGCGAAGATAGATTAACAAGTTACATTTCAAGAAAGTTTACCTACTGTAGGATAAACCACTTTCAGAATTCTGACTGGGTTAAAGAAAAGCTCTTAAAATTTGCATGTTCAAAAAGGATTCCACTCAATATATTTTAAAACAGTGTCTAGAATACGCCACCCTTAGAAAAAACAGTTCAACCTTTCAAATGGTTACTTTAATCCAATAAAACCTTAGCAATTATCTCACTATCCTATTAGTACTAGTACAGCAGGACTACTTTTATTTCTTAGAAGGCACCATTTTTCTTTGTTTTTTCCCTCACATGCATAGAGTTTCCATTATTTATTCCTGTTGTGTGGTTTTTACTATACAGACATGTTTTGTTGTTGGTTTCATAGACTATGGATTCGCCGGATCCAGATGTTGCGCTTGAAAATAAGAGCTCAGTGTTGTTGATGTGCCTGCCAGTCTTTTAGCTGTCTTCTCTAATCCTGGGATCACTGCCATAAGAATCGTGTTTGTTTCAGTGGGTTTAACAGCGTGAAATTGAGAGTAAAAGAAACAGGAGCAGAAAAAAAGCCATCGCAAACGAATGCTGAAACATGCTAGAAAAAAACCCCAATATAAATAAAACAGAAAAAGAGCCTGAAGAAATTTCTTTCACATACCGTAAGTATTATTTCTTTGTGGCTACTGCATCATATCCATTGGGAATCAAATAAAATATCCATGTCCCAGGGTATATGACCTAGTATTAAAAGGATACAGTATCTCCCCTAGGACGTCTCAATAGAAGAGGCTCTTACATGCTAAGTGGGTCGTTATTGCCAGTCAAATCATATTTGTTGGAGACTTATTGGGCAGAACTGCAGCACATATTCTGCCAAGAAATATTTTGCCACGTTTTATTATTTGTCATTGTAAAATTTGCTTTGTGTAATGTATGACCGCACTGTATTAAAGGGATAAGGTCCCCAAATATAAATGTACATGTCTATCATAATCTAATTAACTGTAACGCCTGCCTGGATCCACAGACTCAGACGGGCTGTAATGGACAGGCTAGAGGGAAGCCACTCATCAAGCAGGACACTCAGAACCCTGAAACCCTTTAACCCCTATACAAGGATTTGGTATTACACAGGGCCCAAGGTGATCACTACCTGTGGAAGGCTGCAGTCTGAGAGACTAGTCGTCAGGCAGGGTCAAACCAGGAATTGCGGAACAGGGACAGAATCGGCAGGCAAGGAAGTAATCAGAAACAAGCAGAGGTCAAAACTGGATTGGGAAGCGAGGTACAAAAACAGCAGGCAGGAGGGTAGTCAGGAAACAAGTGGTAATCAGCACACAAAATCACAGAACAGGATGAAACAGGAGCCAGAATTTTCAGAACTATCTCTGGCAGAGGTCACCAGACAGGAAGGGCATTTAAAGGGTGTGGTGTCTTCCCATAGGCTGTAGCTGAATGATGGTACTTGTTAGGGCCAGATGGACGGGTAGACCCTGGAGGTGGATCCACTGGGCTGAACTCCCGGATGAGGGAAAGGAGTCCGGCAGCCGGAGCACTGTAGGTAGCAGGACAGTCCGTGCACTGGGAGAATACGGAGAAGTCCCTGGGACCACGAGGTCACTGATGGTGGTCCGGGTGACGGATCTCAGGTTCGGAAGCCGTGATGGTGTCAGGCGGGGTCCGGAACCGTTGGAGCGAGATGACGGGTCACCGCAGGGATCCGAGATGGTACGGACTGTCAGGATGGCAGATGGGCAGCGTTCGGGGTTCGAGGTACCGCAGGACCGGATGGCGATGCAGGATCGGCTCTAGAAGATAGAGAGGTAAGTATCTCACAAAACACAAGGAGACCTGACTCCTAGCTTGGGAAAACACGAAGATCAGGCCCCGCCCCCTTGGACAATAACCCCTTTATACCCTGTACCTGTTCTGCATCATTTCCTGTTAATGGACGCTGGCCCTTTAAGAAAGGGTCAGTGACCGCGCGCGCGCCCTAATGCGCATGCGCGCGGCCCGGGTGCCAGAAGCCAGGGAAGGAAGCTGAGAGGAGGACGCAGGGGAGCCGGCCAGGACCTGGGAAGCCGTCGGACGCCGGGATCGGAGACCAGGGGGCCTGGGAAGGACGGGCACTGGAGGCTGGAGAGCGGGGAGCGTGGCAGGTGAGCCGGGGAGCGGAGCTGAGGACCCGGGGAGCGGAGCAGAGGACCCGGGGAGGGGAGCCGAGGACCCGGGGAGCGTGACAGTACCCCCCCCCCCACGCCCCCCTCCCCGCAACCGGGACATGAAGGCACGGATCAGAGGAGTGCCCACGTTCTCCCTGGGCTCCCAGGACCTATCCTCAGGACCATACCCCTCCCAGTCCACCAGGAAGAACTGTCGACCTCGTACGGTCTTCATGGCCACGATATCCCTTACCGCATAGATGTTGTTACGGGGGGACCGGCAGATTAGGACCAGGGGGTATATATCCTAATCGCCAGTCGGGGCCCACCGTGCTCCAGATGACAAAGGAGCTGCTGGCACCTGAGGGTTAGGCGGAGACTATAGAGCTGGATGGCTCTGAGATAACCCAGGAACTCTGGGAACCGGTCACGTGTGTTGGGACACGTCAGACCGGACGACAACCCGATTAGCGTTTTGGTGCACCTAGCGCTACACCAACCACGTGTGCAGGAAACACGTCAGGCCAGGTGGTAACCAGATAGCGCTGACCGGAAGACCGCCATGAAAGCGCCCTGTCGGCCACGTGTGTAGGACACGTCAGGCCGAGCGGTCCTCCAATCAGCGTTTCTGGCCACCTCTCGACTGGCCACGTGTGTGTAGGACACGTCAGGCCAGATAGGTACACCAGTAGCGTTGACCGGGAAGCCGAGGAAAATAAGGAACACCCTGTTAACTCCACAGGGGTCCTGGAGTACGCTGTCCGTGCGCGTAGGGGGCACAACCGGACAGGTGGCGCAGCAGGTGCGTTGTCCGTGTGCGTAGGGGGCACAATCGGACAGGTGGCACAGCAGGTGCGTTGTCCGTGTGCGTAGGGGGCACAATCAGACAGGTGGCGCAGCAGGTGCGTTGTCCGTGTGCATAGGGGACACAATCGGACAGGAAGCACAACAGCCGCAGCCCAGTTAACGCCACTGGGCTGCTATAGCAAGACTGGAACGGCAGGAGGGAAGCACGGCGCCTGACCCTGATGTGCCGAGCCACGAATCTTGGCGTGACAGGCACCGTTCGCCTAACCCTACCTACCGCTTCCCAACATAGGCTTATGCCGCAATGAGGCTATAACATGGAGGTGTGCTCTGACTGAGCAAAAGTGAAGACTGCGCACCTCCATGTTGTCTCCAGCCCCTTTTATAACCTGGGTCCGCCCCAATCCCAGGGTGGAACCACCAAGGTCCAATAGCAGAGTGCCATGTCATCAGTGACGTCACATGCGACCTATCCGGAACCGCCACGTCATTGATGACCTCATGGCAGCCACGCCCCAAACACTTCACCAGTCATCGTCTGACGACCAATACTGAGGTGCCAGATCATAGGGGCGGGCCTCTGCGAGCCAGTCCGGAGTTGCCACGTCATCAGGACACCTGACACCCTCTGCCCTATCAGGGCCTGCCACCTCACGGACATGCTCAGTGAGGTCCTTACCGGACCTAGCCTCTGATGCACTAAGTGCCTGAGCATGCTCAGTAGCCTGAGCCACAGGCTTAGAAAGCAGACTATCAGTTTGAGCATGCTCAGTAGCCTGAACTGAGGACTTAGTCTCAGACATAACACAAACAGGCTGAGCATGCTCACTAGGCAAAACACCGGGCTTAAACTCTGGCTGGGGTAAATCGGCGCACGCATGCGCACTAGCCGCCTCTCCACACTTAGACGTGGTGGAAGGAACAGTTAACTGGACCACCCGAGGCACGGCCAAGAACGGCAGCCGGCGTCTGGGCGCAACAGGAACCGCAGCAGGCTGCTTGCGGCTATGGCGGCGCCGGTTCGTAACAGATGTCGTCATCGGCAATAGGTGGAGGAGCCGGACTGGCAGCAGCGGAGAAGGGACCAAGGACAACCGGCTTGAGCAGGGCGACGTGGAATGAGTTGGGTATCCTCATCGTGGCCGGGAGCTGTAGCTTGTAGGAGACCTCATTGATCTTGTTGAGGACTTTAAACGGCCCGATGTAGCGAGGACCCAGCTTGTATGATGGTATCTTCAAGCGGACGTACTTGGAAGCAAGCCAGACGAGATCTCCAGGAGAGAAACACGGAGGGTCCAGACGTCTCTTGTCTGCGTGTCGTTTCATCCGTAGGGAAGCACGCCCAAGGGACGCCTTGACAGAGTCCCAAATGGTTGCAAAGTCACGGGCTACAGTATCAGCAGCAGGGACATCCGAAGAAGGGGATACCGGCAATGGGACGGAGGGCTGGAGTCCGTAAACGACATGGAAGGGACAGCTGGAGGACGACTCACTGATGTGGTGATTATGGGAGAATTCTGCCCAAGGAAGAAGCGTGGACCAATCGTCATGATGGGCGTTCACGTAGTGACGTAAGAAAGATGTCAATATTTGATTGATCCTCTCCACTTGGCCATTAGACTGAGGATGGTAGGCAGATGAAAAGTCTAGAGTCACTCCCAGATGTTTGCAGAGAGCCCTCCAGAAGCGGGAGGTAAACTGAGTTCCTCTGTCGGACACGATGTGTGATGGGAAGCCATGCAAGCGGAAGATGTGATGTATATAGGCGTCCGCGAGTTCCTGAGCAGAGGGCAATCCAGCCATAGGAACGAAATGGGCCATTTTAGAGAATCGATCCACCACGACCCATATGACTGTGTGTCCGGAGGACAATGGCAAGTCCGTAATAAAGTCCATCGCTATGTGTTGCCAGGGAACTGAGGGTATGGGCAGAGGCAGAAGACGGCCGTATGGCAGGTGTTTGGGTGTCTTGTTCCTGGCACAGGAGGAGCAGGCAGAGACAAAAGAGGCGACGTCCGTGCGCAGGGATGGCCACCAGTAATGACGTACAATAGCGCTCCATGTTTTCTTCTGACCTGCATGACCGGCTGTTTTCGAGGCATGACCCCAGTGTAACACTTTTTGCCTGTCTGTCTCAGAGACATAGGTCTTCCCGGGCGGTATCTGGGCCAGGGTGACAGGAGTCACCGGAATAATCTTGCTTGGACAGATGATGGGTTGAGATGTCTCTTCCTCCTGTTCCATGGGCACGAAAGACCTAGACAAGGCATCAGCGCGTACATTCTTGTTTGCGGGTCGGAAATGAAGCTGGAAGTCGAACCGGGCAAAGAACAAGGACCACCTGGCTTGCCGTGGGTTCAGTCGCTGAGCAGTCCGCAGGTATTCCAGGTTTTTGTGGTCCGTGTAAACAATGACAGGGTACACTGCTCCTTCCAGAAGATAGCGCCATTCCTCCAGAGCCAGTTTGACCGCCAATAGCTCTCGGTCACCGATGGTGTAATTGCGTTCAGGCGTGGAGAAGCTCTTGGAGAAGAAACCGCACGTCACCATCTTCCCGGAGGAGGACTTCTGCATGAGCACTGCTCCGGCTCCCGAGGAGAAGGCATCCACCTCCAAGGTGAACTGGCGGTTTAACTCTGGACGGTGGAGTACAGGAGAGGAGGCAAAGGCTCGCTTTAGAGCGCCAAACGCGGCGTCGGCCGCAGGTGACCAGTCCTTTGGATTAGCCCCCTTCTTGGTCAAGGCGGAGAGAGGAGCAGTCAGAGCCGAGAAGTGAGGAATGAACTGGCGGTAATAGTTAGCGAATCCCAGAAAGCGTTGGATTGCCTTCAGTCCAGAAGGAGGAGGCCAGTTGAGAATGGAGGAGACCTTCTTGGGATCCATTTGCAGTCCGGTATCGGTGATGAGGTACCCCAGGAAGGGGAGAGAAAACTGTTCGAAGACGCACTTCTCGTACTTGGCGTACAGACGATTCTCTCTCAGTCGTTGTAGAACCAGTTGCACGTTCTCTCGGTGGGTCTGGAGGTCCGGAGAGAAGACAAGGATGTCGTCCAGATATACCACCACACAGACGTAGAGAAGGTCCCGAAACACATCGTTCACTAATTCTTGGAAGACAGCTGGTGCATTACACAGGCCGAAGGGCATCACGCAGTATTCGTAGTGCCCATCGCGAGTGTTGAACGCGGTCTTCCATTCATCCCCTGAGCGGATACGGACCAGGTTGTAGGCACCCCGAAGATCCAACTTGGTGAACACACGAGCTCCTCTGAGCCGATCAAACAATTCGGGGATGAGCGGCAGGGGGTACTTGTTTTTCACGGTGATCAGGTTCAATCCCCGGTAGTCTATACATGGGCGTAGGTCACCCTCTTTCTTCTTTACGAAGAAGAAGCCTGCTCCAGCAGGAGAGGAGGATCTCCGGATGAATCCCTTAGCCAGGCTCTCTGTGATGTACGTAGACATGGCCCTTGTTTCGGCTGGAGAGAGTGGATATATCCGTCCTCGAGGTGGTGTAGTTCCCGGGAGCAGGTCAATGGCACAATCGTAAGGACGATGTGGTGGAAGTACTTCGGACTCCTTCTTGTCAAAGACGTCCACGAAGGACCAATAGGCTGAGGGCAGTCCCGGTAGGGACTCGGGAACCGGAGGTCGCCGGATGGGTTGTATGGTCTTCAGACACCTCTCATGGCAAGAAGACCCCCATCGAGTAATATCGCCAGTGCCCCAGCTGACTGAAGGCTCGTGTGTCCGCAACCAGGGAAGGCCCAGCAGAATTTGATGTGACATATGTGGGAGGACGTAGAGAGCGATGCTCTCGGTGTGCAGAGCACCGATACGCAGTTCAAGCGGCTTGGTGATCCAGGAGATGGTGTCAGAGAGAGGTCTCCCATCCACAGAGGCAATCACGAGGGGCTTGTCGAGTGGAGTAACAGGCACCCGGTACTTGTCCACCGTGGCCTGCTGGATGAAGTTGCCTGCTGCCCCAGAATCGAGGTACGCCTCAGCCGTAAACCGCGTCTCTCCCGTTGTTACTTGCACAGTCCATGTAACTGGGTCTGAGAGAGTCCCAGCACCTAGGGTGGCCTCTCCTACCAACCCTAGGCTTTGGAGTTTCCCGGCCTCTCTGGACAGGCGCGTAGCAGGTGTGTGCCCTCTCCGCAGTAAAAGCAGAGACCCTTGGCGAGCCGCTCTGCTCGACGTTGTTCAGACTGTCGCACACGGTCGATCTGCATGGGCTCATGGACGGAGACACCAGAGGCCGTTGACTGGAGTACGGCGGGCTTCCGTGGAGGAGAGGAATGCCGTACCGGACGTCTCTCACGGGATACCTCTTTGGACCGCTCCTGAAAGCGTATGTCCACTCGAGTCGCTAGGGTAATCAGGGCGTCCAGGGTGGACGGTACATCACGTCCAGCCAGCTCATCTTTGATTCGACCCGATAGTCCTTCCCAGAAGGCGGCGGTTAGGGCCTCGTTATTCCACCCGAGTTCTGACGCCAAGGTGCGGAAACGGATGGCGTATTGACCCACCGTCAGTGTTCCCTGACGTAACCGGAGAAGTGATGACGCAGACGCGGAGGCGCGTCCGGGTTCGTCAAAGGTGCTGCGAAAGGCCTGCAGGAACTCCTGGAGGTTCTTGGTCATAGGTTCCTCCTTCTCCCACAAGGGGTTCATCCACGCCAGTGCCTCGCCCTCTAGGTGAGACATGATGAAGGCGACCTTGGCTTGGTCGGAGGCAAACAGATGTGGCAGCTGCGTGAAATGGAGGGAGCATTGGTTTATAAACCCCCTGCAGGTCTTGGGATCTCCGGCGTACCGGGGTGGTGAGGCCAAACGCAGTCTGGAAGCATCCGAAGAGGCAGCCACGGGAGCGGGGGTCGTGGCTTGACTAGTGGAGGCTCGGGATGTTGAAGACGTGACTGCCGCTTGTAGCGTGGTCAGGCGGGTGTCCACAGAAGTCATAAAGTTCAGCATGCGGGTCTGAACTTCACGCTGGCGTTGGAGTTCCTCATGCAAGGCCGCTAGTGCTTCGGCGGGATCCATGGCCTGATCTTACTGTTAGGGCCAGATGGACGGGTAGACCCTGGAGGTGGATCCACTGGGCTGAACTCCCGGATGAGGGAAAGGAGTCCGGCAGCCGGAGCACTGTAGGTAGCAGGACAGTCCGTGCACTGGGAGAATACGGAGAAGTCCCTGGGACCACGAGGTCACTGATGGTGGTCCGGGTGACGGATCTCAGGTTCGGAAGCCGTGATGGTGTCAGGCGGGGTCCGGAACTGTTGGAGCGAGATGACGGGTCACCGCAGGGATCCGAGATGGTACGGACTGTCAGGATGGCAGATGGGCAGCGTTCGGGGTTCGAGGTACCGCAGGACCGGATGGCGATGCAGGATCGGCTCTAGAAGATAGAGAGGTAAGTATCTCACAAAACACAAGGAGACCTGACTCCTAGCTTGGGAAAACACGAAGATCAGGCCCCGCCCCCTTGGACAATAACCCCTTTATACCCTGTACCTGTTCTGCATCATTTCCTGTTAATGGACGCTGGCCCTTTAAGAAAGGGTCAGTGACCTAATGCGCATGCGCGCGGCCCGGGTGCCAGAAGCCAGGGAAGGAAGCTGAGAGGAGGACGCAGGGGAGCCGGCCAGGACCTGGGAAGCCGTCGGACGCCGGGATCGGAGACCAGGGGGCCTGGGAAGGACGGGCACCGGAGGCTGGAGAGCGGGGAGCGTGGCAGGTGAGCCGGGGAGCGGAGCTGAGGACCCGGGGAGCGGAGCAGAGGACCCGGGGAGGGGAGCCGAGGACCCGGGGAGCGTGACAGTACTTCAGCTGGGAGACACCTGCTACCTACAGTCAGTCAGTGGCAGTTCAGATCCCCAGGAAACCCAGACCAGTGGATGAGGTAAGCCTGCGCCCATCGGCGCCGCTGGCATCGACTCCTCTCCCAGCACCAGCACTAGCCACGGCAGGAACACGGCGTCACCTGGCAATCAGAGTAGAAGTCGATGGAGCGGACTCCGGTGGTGACGTAACATTAACCTTTCTAGGTAAAACTGACAGCTGTAAAATGAGCCATATCACTCGCAATAGAATCAATTTTTTTCTTGATATTACTTCTACTCTACAGTCAGGAGTTGAAATCCTACCTTTAATTTCCCAAGTGTATAGAAGTAGTATTTCTTTCCTAATGACACTATTTAGGTACATGATATTTACAGATACCACTATACCCCACTTCCTACTCCTCACCCTCCATCTTTATAGAACACATGAACATTCATTTTTAATTGCATTATTTATATTTGTGTTACCATTATACACAAAGAACATATTAGACAGGTCTAACAGACCATCTATGACTCATGGTATTGTTGGACTTTTTAGACACTGTTCAGAGCCTAGTTCCACTGGAGCAGGGATGTCAAACTCAAATACACAGAGGGCCAAAATTAAAAACTTTAACAGTGGGCCAACCTCGATATTTATTGAAAAATGTCTACTTTCCTTCTCATAAAATATAACATTGAACCTTTTCCCATTGAAACAAACTTAAGTTTTGCTTAACAGGTTGTCCTCTGCTTTTACATTGATGGCCTATCCTTAGGTTAGGTCATCAATGTCTGATCAGCCGGGGTCCAACACCCCACGATCAACTTCCACACCTCGGCGGCGGCAGCAAAAAATACTCAGTTTCAGCACTGCTCCATACTCTGATAGTGGCTGGGTACTGCACATCTGCCTCCCATTGTAATCAATTAGAGGCAGATGTGCAGTATCTGGCCGCAGTCGCTATCAGAAGACTGAGCAGCTCTGTAACTGAGCATTTCCAGCCAAAGGCTGCTACTGCCAGCACTGATAACAGCTGATCAGTGGGCGTGCGGGGTGTCAGACCCCGGCCGCTCAGACATTCATGAACTATCCTAAGGATAGGCTATCAATGTCAAGGTAGTGCACAACCCCTTTCAATATTAAATCTGGAACAAGCAAAGATTTAAGTCTCATTCACACATCAATATTTTATCATCAGTGTGCAAAAGCCAAGAGTGGAATTTACAGAGAAACTATAATTCAAAGATTGACACCTGTTCTGTTTTGGAGACACTCCTGGTTTTGTCAAATACTGATAAATACTGATCAAACATACAGATGAGTGAAAGAGGCCTAATACTATAAACACATGTGAAATCAAATGTCAAATAAGACACATTTGTATCATTCATTTCTTAAATAAAATTTAAAAAATAATTCTTATGCCTCTTTACTTGTAGCCTTTTGAGTTTATTTTCAATGGTAACCTTTTTTCACAGGCTAATAATAATAACAATTTCCTTCAATGAAAATCAAACTATTCAGGTCCATGCTTTGGAGTAGCAAGGAAAAATGCATAAAGAAAACATTCATTCAAGCTCAGTTTGCTACACTCTGATCCAGGCCGGGGTCACTCTATAGTATAGCACCCAATGCGAGAGAATCAGATGCAATATGCTAGTGACACTCAACTGAATCTCTACTGCAAGCGTGAGCGTGAGTCATTCATTGTGATCTGGTTCTGTCAAATGCGAGAATTGGATCACAGGTGCGGAGAAGAGGGAGGGACTGATTTCTTAATTTTCTCCATTTCCTTTCTCCGCATATATCAGATTGCACACAGATGACATCCGATTGCACTCCGATGTTTCCCACTCTTCATAGACTTGTATGAGTGTGCGTGATCCGCAACACACTGCCAATCGCAGTATACTACAATTTTTTCCTCAGTCAGATTTGACCTGAGGGAAAAAAACAAAACAAAAACGCATATCAAAAGGGAAAAGGGATGCAGATTGAAATCATGCCCACAAATAGAACATAAGTGGAACGCAAATGGCATCCATTTGGAATACACAGGCTCGCAGAGCACTGGAAAAAAAAAACCTGAAAGCAACAGTAAAAAAAACTTTTTTACTTTTTAAAAACGTTTTTTTTACTTCCTATCTCTAGGGGAGGTGCAATACAGCAGGACAAAATTTATGAGATACTTTCTTGCTACGTATGTCCAAAAAATACATGGTCAGAGACGAAATTGCAAAATGAAAATAATCCAACATCACCTATATGATAGGGGTATATAAAAATACCCTAATTCTGGTACTCTACCTAGGGAGAGTGTACCTTGCTTGACCGTAGAGGCTGGCACCCTAAAAACCTGCCCTGTTGGCACCCACGCTCCACTTCAGCCATCTCTTTTCTCACTCACCCTAGATAGCCCCATTAGTATGACAATAAACAGCTATATGTGAGTTTTTCATTTAAACCTGATGCAGATATTGTTTTTAAACAGAAAATCCATTTGGTTTCCTTTTAAAGAATTAACTTGACCCAATCACCCATTCTTTTTATCACACTGATCTTCTCAATCTCCATAAATGTTAAACACAAGACTAAACCATTGTGTACAATATTCATGTGTCTCACTATTGGAGTGTCCCATTTGTTTACAATATTTTTAATATGTTCACCTATTCCCGTCTTAGTTCACGCTTAGACTTTCTGGTGTATTCCAAATCGCATGGGAATCTACAACTATAGATCACCCCCCTTTGTCCTACAGTTCATGAAGGATATTATCCTGAAATCCTCATTGGTGACCAGGCTCCAAAATCCATTGTTTACTGTCAGGTAAGGACATGCTGCACAACCATTACATTTTTATATATTAACCTGCTACTGGACTGGTGAGAAGAAACTTTTGTTTTTGCTAACAATCCAGTTCATTGATCTGAGAAGAGTCTACTGTGGGCGCAATATATTGATGACGTTTTTTGTCACATGGAAATGTGTTTACTTTTTACAAAGATTAAATACAAGCTATATTTTTTTCACAATTTTTTCTTCTATTACCAAATAATCCCAGCGGGCAATTCCTATGCCCTTGCAATTTTTGCACATTCTGCTATTTTGAGTTGTAAAAAGCTAGGGAGCGTGTTGAGCTGGAAAAACGAGATTGAAGTATTAGAGATGTATGCACTCTCTATCAGTGGGCCACCTTTACTAGACATTTGGTATTTTCTTGTGGTTCAAATATAATTACACTGTGGGCCAGGTTTGGCCTGCAGATCTGAATTTTACATCTATGCACTTGAGGACTATATAGGGACTATATAGTGGACCAATGCAACATTGAAACTGATAAAGAATAGTGCAGAGCATCTGGATAGAGATCTAATTATCTCCATTGCAAAGCTTCTAGTAGAATGCCAGCTGTGTTTACAAAAGTATAGAAACATTAATCGGGGTATTTTTTCCTTTTAGCCATCCTTATTGATTTGTCTTCCTTACAAAAGGAACACTTCTAGTGAGAAGTGTTCTAGTAGAATTCTCATTAAGGAGATCCAGCTAAAAGAATGGACCCTTAGAGCAGTATTTCATGGGAGTAAAAAAAAATCATAAAAGTTAGCTCACCTTAATATAGAAAAAAACTTTCTAGGTTCACCTATTGGAGGTAGCTATGCTATAAGTCAATGTCTGGCCCTATGCTAGAAGCCATCTATAGATAGAGGTTTCAGTGGACTATTACCTGATAAGCAGAGAACAGGGTACTGGTTAGCTCAATGAGATGCCTTTGAAACAACCAATGATGTACTGGTCCTCATTAACCATTCAATCTACGGGAAACGTGTCAGGCATTGACTGTATGATCTCAGCCATATATGTTTTAAACTGAAATGCTTCTGTGTTTCAGAGAAAAACATGCTTTAAAAGCTGGACTTGGAGTAACATGTCTCACTGCAAGTAATGGGAGAGACCTGTCAATAATTGGCAGCAGTAACAAAGGTGCCGCTGGCTTTTAAAGTATGTTTTCCCCTGAAACACCGCAGTGTTCGAGACTTTGACATACATGGCTGAAATCATAAATCCAGTGCCTGATGAAGGTATAAGCTGTTAGGTTCCCTTTATGAGAGTGAAACAAGTATGGTGTTTTACAGTCAATGCACCCTGAGCAAACAGTATGCTAATTAGCAATGATCTAGATGGCACTATCTCTTTAGCATCACATATTGTAGATAGGTACCCTGTAAAACAATGCCTGTATCTCTAGCGTGTCTTGAAACATGAATAAGGATATTAGTAGAGAGGAGCACACGTGAACTGTAAAGTTCGGGGTTCGTACCCAACATGGACTTTTAAAAAAAAAAAAAATCCGTGTACGAGTTCAGAGTTTGGGTGCAGTACATATGCTAACCACTTGATCGGGTATCACTGTGCTTAGGTACACTTGGTGCTCAGCCCAGAGTAAGCTGCTTGCAGTGTTTGAATGGCTCTCACTGGGGTAGCATGAGTTATCGGCGGTAGTGCGCACTACAAAAAAAAAAGTAAGAGAAAAACAAGGAAACGCCCGCCCTTCCCCGAAAGTGTTCTGTTTATGGCTGACTATTTGGGCGGAGACCTGAACTGCCCAATTAGTGACTTCCCATGAGGTTCGGTCCAGAACAGAACTTTTTCTAAAGTCCAGCTGAACCCACAGCACCCGAACTTCAAGGGGTCTGCTCATATCTAGATATAACTCAAATCTGAATCCTTAAGGACAGCTGTTTTTAAGCATTTGTTCATCTTAAGTAGAGAAAAGGGTACTTGTTGGCTAGACGAGAGGCCTTTAATACAACTTTGTGGATTATCGGTTCTCATAGAGAAGAGAATTTCTAAACGGCATTGATATATGTTATCTTACTTAAATGGCACTGGCCTGATTCATGGTATAATTACCCTATATACATAAGCCATGAGCTGTATGTAGTGATCTTACTTTACTCATACAAAACTAAAGGAGTTATCAGATAAAAAAAAGGTTGGTATTTTACGAGGGTGGAAGGAAGAAATGTATTTTTACACATGCAGATTAATTGTAGGTTGCAATACATTTCATGATGAGTTATGTGCAGATAAAATTATAGCTCTGAGAAAGTTCCAAAACTCCTCTGTCTTCACTGATGAAATGCAAAAGCCCTAAACTGTAAAGCACGGAAATGTACAGTCTAAATTACCTTAAGTCTATATGTTTTACTAACTTATTCCATCCATTTTCATCTTCAGCGAGCAGTCGTTACCATTTAGTTAATGTGCATAGCGCTGAATACTGATAAACTAACAAGCTATCATAGATCATTAGTGTAAAAGGACTGTCAAATTGTGAAGACCATAATAATCAGATGTGAGAAAAATGTGTGGAGCCTTGAATAGCTGCACTGTTATGTACAAGAATCAGGGCTAAGGATGGATGTAGTAGTGGCACAAAGCGCGCTGGTCATAGGGCGATTGATGCAGATGTTGGACGTTAAATCAAACATGCAGTTTGGGGTGGTTGAATGTTTGCATTTAACCTTACTTCTAAGGGGCACTTTGCACACTACAACATCGCAGGTGCGATGTCGGTGGGGTCAAATTGAAAGTGACGCACATCCGGCGTCGCAGGCGATATCATAGTGTTTGAAGCGTTTTTGATACGATTAACGAGCGCAAAATCTTCGTAATCGTATCATCGGTGTAGCGTCAGTCATTTCCATAATTTGGAAATGACCGATGTTACGATGTTGTTCCTCGTTCCAGTGGCAGCACACATCGCTGTGTGTGAAGCCGCAGGAGCGAGGAACATCTCCTACCTTCGTCCTGCGGCTCACACCAGCTATGCAGAAGGAAGGATGTGGGCGGGATGTTTACGTCCCGCTCATCTCTGCCCCTCCGCTTCTATTGGCCGCCTGCCGTGTGACATCGCTATGACGCCGCACGACCCGCCCCCTTAATAAGGAGGCGGGTAGCCGGCCAGAGCGACGTCGCAGGGCAGGTGAGTGCATGTGAAGCTGGCGTAGCGATAATGTTCGCTACGCCAGTTATCACCATGATATCGCAGCTGCGACGGGGGCGGGGACTATCGCGCTCGGCATCGCAAGCATCGGCCTGCGATGTCGTAGTGTGCAAAGTGCCCCTAAGGCGTCAGTACAGATGATTATTGATTCTGCTTGTTTTTCACCCAGATGCAGAATATTAGATTGATTCTCTAATTCTCTAACTGCCTGAACACATTATTTTTCATTTATATTATTTTTCTCTGTATATATTGGGTTAATATTCTGAAGCTGTATATTTTGAGTATTTTCTACTGCTTCCTTCTCATAGTAGAAAGAGATGACGCCACTGAACGATGTTCCCTTCAGGGTAATTATGTCTAGTGCTGCATGACCTGCTTATTAAAACCTACAGCCTGTCAATCCATCTATATCATATTACAGCAAGCTGTCCACTGGTTCTTCATTTTCAAGAGTACACTCTGTAATGTCATTGCTTAATACTCCTAACTTCTCAAAGTAAAAAAAAAATAAGATTTCAAAGGCTGAAGTCAAAAGCTAAAACTGCAGCATTTCACACCATTTAGTGCAGAAATTGCTGCTGTGTAGTGATTGTAGAGCTTCTACTGCTGAAATTTCCCATGTGGATGTAAAGCTACATTCAGATAATTTTTAGCTCAATGAGCATAAGTGCAAATATTTAGCGACTTTTGCCACTGTCATACCATTTGGCAGAGCTGGGAAGGAGACATGGCAGGGCATGGCTACATCTGCCCACCAAATTATTCAAAACTAGAGACATTTCTTAGATCACAAATGTTACTCCACTCCCTGATTGGAGGAACTTATGAAACAGAAGCCCCAACATACCCCAGCTAGATGAAGACCAAAACAGCATTATTTTGGTCTCCATCAGCTAAAGGGGATCTAATAGACACAAGCTATTTGATTCGCAAGACACTGTTTCAGTGGCCATGTGAGTATTTCATGTTTCATGACCTGGAGTCCCGTGAACCACCATCTACTAGTTACTTCTGGTGCCTCTTCTGATTTGTAACTATAAATGCAAACAGTTGCACACTCAAAAGCCAAAAATGTACAAAGGAAAATCTGGCATTGCATTGCTGCAAAAGAGAGATATTTAGTTTATGTATTGGCCAATGCATGTAAGCCCGGAAACCAACGGCAAGGTATATCTCTGCAATCCGGGAACCTAACTTAAATGCCACTATCTAGGTTAAAAATATCCGTATTGTTAGGGCCAGGTGGACGGGCAGACCCAGGAGGTGGATCCACTGGGCTGAACACCTCACCAAGGGCAAGGTGCCCGGTAGCCGGAGCACAAGCAGGACAGTCCGTTCAGAGTAGTGGAGTGAAGAAGTCCCTGGGACCACGGGGTCTCTGATGGTAGTCCGGGTGACGGAGCTCAGGTTCGGAGGCCGAGATGTCGTCAGGCAGAGTCCGGAACCAATGGAGCGAGAAGGCGGGTCACCACAGGGATCGGAGATGGCAGGAACTGACGGGATGGCAGGCCAGCACCGTTCGGGGTTCGGGTATCGTCAGGACCGGTTGGCGAGGCAGGAGCGGCTCTACGAGAGAGATAGGTGAGTATATCACAGACACAAGGAGACCTGACTCCTAGCTTAGAAAACACGAAGAACAGGCCCCGCCCAGTTGGAAAGGATCCCCCTATATACCCAGTACCTAATCCTTCAATATCCTGTTGGAGGACACTGGCCCTTTAAGAAAGGGTCAATGACCGCACGCGCGCCCTAATGCGCATGCGCGAGGCCCGGGTGCCAGAAGCCAGGGCAGGGAGCGGTGAACGCCTGACAGAGGAGCCGGGGAGCGAGGCAGGGAAGCCGGGGAGCGTGGCAGGTGAGCCGGGGAGCGAGGCAGGGGAGCCGGAGAGCGTGGCAGGAGAGCCGGGAAGCAAGGCAGGGGACCCGGGGAGCGTGACACGTATCTGCTACAGTGGTTATGAACACAGCCAGGTCTTAGGGCGGAGTGCTCAGTCAGAAAAAGACTCACTAGAAATATCAAAAAACTGACCCGCACATCCAACAAATGTGAATTTTGATATTTCTAGTGAGTCTTTTTCTGACTGAGCACTCCGCCCTAAGACCTGGCTGTGTTCATAACCACTGTAGCAGGAGCCTAGCTGCCCATACATGGAGGTTTGCAGTCCAAATAGTGGCATTTTGCCCAGATACCGATGTTTTTAACCTAGATAGTGGCATTTAAGTTAGGTTCCCGGATTACAGAGATATATCTTGCCGTTTGGTTTCCGGGCTTACATGCATTGGAAAATACATAAACTAAATATCTCTCTTTTGCAGCAATGTAGTGCCATATTTTCCCTTGTACATTTTTGGTTTTTTCAGTGTGCAACTGTATGCATTTATAGTTACTATGTTTTTTTTAGTTAGCACCTGTTCACATTTGTTGGATGTGCGGGTCAGTTTTTTGATATTTCTTCTGATTTGTAGGCCTGTCCTGACACCATTGTTCTGGCTAATGACATCACACTGAGCCTACTAACCCCAAGATTTGCCTGGGGTACGAGGGTCCTGCAAATTGCTAAGTTTATTGCACATGCAGTGGAGAGGGCACACAGTCACTAGGTGTGCGGGACTTAACGTTGTGATGTTACTGTCCTCTCTGAAGTGGTGTTTGTGGTGTGTTAACCCATGGTGTTAAAGTGGTGGAGGGAGAAAGAAAATAGAAAAAGTAGTTCAGCTCACCCTTCCTAAAGTCCAGGTCAGGATCGGTGTTGGTGCACGGAGCTGCCCTGGCCTCAGGCAGAACACAGACAAGGAAACTAGAATATGATCTCCAGCACTTCAAAGAAGGTTAAAAATATTTATTGAGGTTCTATTAAAAAAGATCCATCGATCATGAAAACAGTGAGGGGGGACACATTAAGAGAAATCCAACATGTTTCAGCTAGTAGAGCCTTATTCAAGGATTGCCATAATTGAATAAAGGCCCTGTCACACACACAGACAAAATCTGCGGCAGATCTGTGGTTGCAGTGAAATTGTGGACAATCAGTGCCAGGTTTGTGGCTGTGTACAAATGGAACAATATGTCCATGATTTCACTGCAACCACAGATCTGCCAAAGATTTATCTCTGTGTGTGACGGGGCCTTAAGGCTCTACTAGCTGAAACATGTTGGATTTCTCTTAATGTGTCCCCCCTCACTGTTTTCATGATCGATGGATCTTTTTTAATAGAACCTCAATAAATATTTTTAACCTTCTTTGAAGTGCTGGAGATCATACTCTAGTTTCCTTGAGGGAGAAAGAAGAGCCAGGATACACTTTAATGGTGAAACAGGTGGTAGTTTACTTGTTCCCTGCAAGTTAATAAATTTATCTCTGGAGCCTATAGATCCATTTTAGACACCATTATGTGGTGCGCAGGATACCACTACACCGGGCATAAAGTCAGATGCTGTATGTCAACGCTGGTGGTTGTGGCCATGTCCAATGCCTGGTGCCCACATGCAGTCGTCAAATTTGCCGCCCCCTCCGTTGGCCATCGATAATCCAGAATATATATAACTTGGGTATTGGGTGATAGATGGAGGGGGGCAGCGGCTGATGGGGAGAGAGGTGGCGTATGAAGGGGGGCAGCGGCTGATAGGGAGAGCGGTGGCGTATGAAGGGGGCAGCAGCTGATGCGGAGAGCGGTGGCATATGAAGGGGGCAGCGACTGATGCGGAGAGCAGTGACGGATGCAGGGGGGGCAGCGGCTGTTGGGGAGAGCGGTGGTGGATGGTGGTGGCAGATTGGAGGCAGTAGCGGCGGTGGATCGAGGGCAGTGACTACTGCTGCTGCGGCGGCGCAGCTGAAATGGGGCAGTGGTGGGGGCAGAGGTGGATCGGGGGCTGTTCGGGGGCAGCGGTGGATTGGGGCACTTACCAAATGGCACTTGCAGGGATCACTCTCCTCAGCTTTCACGGATGAAGTGAAGCTGAGGGGAGTGGTCACCTACAGGTCACCGGCCAGATCCAAGGTGATTGGAGAGATCGGTCACAAGGCCGACCTCTCCATAGGAGATTCAAATAGGAGAACAACTTGCAAGTGGCCACCTTAAATACTTTTTCTCATGATTGGATACACCTGCCTATGAAGTTCAAAGCTCAATGAGGTTACAAAACCAATTTAGTGCTTCAGTAAGTCAGTAAAAAGTAGTTAGGAGTGTTGAAATCAAGAAATTGATAAGGGTGCCCATACTTATGCATCTGTCAAATTTTGTTTAAATGCAGATAGCACATTTTCTGTTAGTACAATAAACCTCATTTCAATCCAGCAATATTACTGAGTCCATCATTTATTCGATATATGAAACTGAAATAGCTGTTGCAAAAACCCAAATTGTTATAAAGAAAAAAGGTTAACATTAATAGGGGTGCCCAAACTTTTTCATATGACTGTATGGGGTGTAGGCACACATAGGAGAAATTGCATAACAAATTGTATGGTCCATTTTCTGCTGCTACGCTTATAAAAATGAAAAATTTGGGGCAAAAGCAACATGTTTGTGGGAAAAATGTTTTGTTTTTTTTTATTTCCATGGCTCAACATTATTGAATGCTATGTAGTACCTGTGTTTTCAAAGTGCTCACAAAACCTCAATAAATTCCGTAAGAAGTGTAATACTCTTATGAAAATGAAAAATTTGGGCCCAAAGCAACATTTTTATATACAATATTAATTTTTCCTTTCTACATTGCTTTAATTCCTGTGAAGCATCTAAAGGGATAATTCCCTTCTTGAATGTGGTTTTGAGCACTTTGGGGGTGCAACTTTTAAAATGGTGTCACTTTTGGGTATTTACTGTCAAAAAGGTCCCCAAAGGAACTTTAAACTTAATGTGGTCAGTAAAAAAAAAATAGTTTTGTAACTTTTGTTGAAAAAATGAAAAATTCTAACTTTAATACTTCTAAAAAAAAAAAAAAAAGTTTTAAAAATGATGCAGATATAATTTAGACATGTGGTAGACATTTGTTATCTTATTTCTGTGGTATAATTACCATACTTTTCGTTTTCTACTACACTTTCCACATTTAGAGGGGAAAAAAAGGTAAACAAAAAAAAATATGGGGTCCATCTTAAAGTCTGGTAGTGTCTTACCAGGTAGGGGGAAGCAGAGGTGGTGGTGTAGGTTGATGCTGCGGCAGGTGTCCCGTATGTTTGCTGTGGGCACTGTTAGGCAGGAACTGTCGGCGGTGCTGGTTTCAAAGAAATGGCACCCAGAATCGGCGTGTGCATAGATTGAGCTATCAGCTGAATAACGAACCGAAATCTTATCTGCGCACGTGTCACCTCCGGGCACCATTTTCCTTAAGTCTGCTGCTGGGAGATCAATGGACCGGAGGCGGCTCATGCGCAGATGAGGTCTTGAGCCTAGAGCTAAATCTGCAATTGCGCTGACTCCGGGTGCCATTTGAAGCCTACACCACTGACATTTTAAGGATGGCCCCTGCCTCACAGCCTGCAGCACAGCGCACAGCCCGCAGCATTGCCCCTGCCTCCTATGACCATTCTCTACCACACCCCCCCAGTAAGCTACATTCGGCTTATAAGACGCACCCCTCATTATTCCTCACAAATTTTTTTCTTGTAATCCGAAAAATACGGCATCTGGTTTAAGCGCATACAAATTCAAACTTTAAAAATTGTTCCATTTTCATATTGTCAAATATTTATATTTTCATTAACACAAATCATATAGACCACAATTTACCACTAAGATGAAATACATTATGCCACAAAAAAAAAAATAATCTGGGACATGTTGAAACATTCCAGAGTTATTACCACAAAGTGACATTGGTTAGAACAGTAAGATTTAACCTCGATAGGAATCTGAAAATAGGCTCAGGGGTGAAGGGGTTAAGGAAAAAACTGAAACCTACTCCTCTGTTCTCTTCTCAGTCACATCTATTTCTGAAATGTTAACTGTGAAAAGTCATCTGCTAGTCATTGTTGAGCAACCAATGTTTTCCTGGAAGCCTGGATGATCCTTAAATATGAAATGTGACTAAAGGGTACTTTACACACTGCGACATCGCTAGCGATCTCGTTAGCGATGTAAAATTCTAGATCGCAAGTGCGATCTTTCGAGATCGCTCATAGGTCATTTCACGCATGTGCGATCTCAAAAGATCGCACTTGCGATCTAGAATTTTACATCGCTAACGAGATCGCTAGCGATGTCGCAGTGTGTAAAGTACCTAGTCGACAATATTTGGCATCACATGCCTTATGTTAATCTACATGAAGTATCCAAAGACACTTTCGTTTTTGGGGAAATAGCTGGGTCTGTGTGACAGACTGGAGGAGGCTGCGTTCCTCCTACGTACACAAATTTGAAACAACTGAACATTGCACCAAAATCCAAAACTTATTATGAATCTGAGCTGGCCTAAGGCCTTTTTCACATGTCTGTGCAATTCAGTCCAACCACATCAAATCACGGATTGGCTGCACATCTTCTGACCTGAACGTGGCAACATCATAGAAATATATCAAACTGTTGGGTTGGTAGAGTATACAAAATTCCGTGCATTGCCATTTGACAGCAGACTGCATTGCATGGACGTATGAAAGAGCCCTTATGCTGTACAAAATTGCCTATTGGTACCCCTACTGCATTGATTTTTTTACTTTGTTTTCCCAGGACACATATGAAGACAGGAGGCTACCTTTTACATACTAAAAAAAAGTGATTTAGGCTTTTTTCACACAAGCCCTTATTCACCAAATTTATCACCTTTTGGCCTTTTTACGCCATTCCCAGCTATCTCTGCCCACTTTCCAATATAGCAAAGGTGGAACAGGGAAGAACTATGCCTAGCTGGAAAAAAAATCATCAAAATTTATACCACAAAAGTGGCGCAAATTATGTCAGAAAAGTAACTCTGCCTCTGGCTAACGTAAAACCTCTGAAGAAGGCTCACGACACTTGTAAGATGTGTCTAATTCATTAAGAGGTGCTCCCATTTTAACGAATTGGGAGCACCTACTCCAGGATGCCCTTTCTTAAAACTGGTAGACAAAACAGCCACAATTAATGAATCAAGTGCCATAGTTATTTTCCTGACCACACCCATATGTATTGTATGCTGGCTGTGAATAAAAAAAATGACCAGCAACGCCTAATAGAATAAAGCAAGAGTGAACAAGTGCAATCTGACATGACAGCATAATAGACAAACAATATAGAGCAACATTTTGTATATGCTAAGATGTATGGAAACATTGAATATATGAAATTTGGACTACAATATTGCTATATAGTATATATGTGACGCCCTGGCAAAACCAGGTAGTCACAGAGGTTGTACAAATCTCTCAGGTACAAAACTCCATCCTCCTTGGCAGTCCAACACAAAACCCACACCCAGGTGAACAACACCAGCCAGTAAAGCCTAGTCACCCCCTCATGACAATAGGGACACATCAGTGGGTGGGACCAGGCAGATGGGAGCGCCCATCTAGGGGTCCTAAGGTGTCAGGGGTGGGAACCAGTAAGTTGAGTTGAAGTCGGGGAACACAGGAGTTGAGTACTGACAGTGGACAGTGGAGGAGCGTGAAGTGCAGTGGAGTCAGGGGGTTGGGGCCCCTGGACTACCGGACTAGGTGGCAGACGGCAAGCAGGACCACAGGCGACGGAGATCCAGTCACGGGAGACCTAAAGTGGACCGGGGCTGGGTTGTAGCCCGCTGGTGCTGACAGCGGGAATCCAGTCTGGAGGCCGTGCACAGACGGGGTACTTGGACCCTAGGACGAGGAAGGTTGCAAGCCCCTTGTTAATTGACCAGCGGGGCAAGGTTTCAGGCCTTGTTTTACAAAAGCCAAGAGAGCGAAACGGAAGCCCAACGCAGGGGATAGGGTGTCCGTCAGAACCCACAGAGATCCCAAGGGTCAGATTTTGCGGGCCACAGCTCCCAACATACACAGTACTGGGAGTGGACTTCCCTGTTCCAAGCAGAGTTGTCCCATTGAAAACACAAAACACTGAGTGCAGGAGGAAGGGACCCCTGTTTGCTACACCCGGGTGTGGGACCCGAATACACCCGCCGGAGGTGACCGGTCACTGGAAATTTGGTTTACCACTGGACTTTGTGTGCAATTCTTTGGAACTGTGAGTACACCATTCATTCCCGGTCCAACCCTGCAAGTCAATCTTGGCAGTCATTGCTCCCGTACACCCCTGGGCCCCGGGACTACACCTCCCCTACCCATGGAGGGGATTCCATCCTGCTGCTCTGCTCCAACAGCCCTGGGTATCCCATCACCAGGCAGCGGCGGTGCTACCAACTCTCACCGCAACCCACGGGTGGCGTCACTGACAAAAACTCTCTGCCCTGTAAATACCCCCTTTTCTACGATTGTGAGTACGGACGGCTGTACGATCCCGGGTCCAGCTACCACTCGAGCTGCAGTAATGAACCCGGATCCGAGCAGCCCCCCTGCAGTGGCCCAGCCCCCATCCACAACATATACTTATAAGGGCACGCTCACACGAGCGTTGAAATCGGACGAGTGCAATGCGAGAAAATCTCGCATTGCACTCTGACCAATGCTAGTCAATGAGGGAGAGCAGTTGGTCAGCTTTTCTCGCATGCAGATTCTGGATGCAAGAAAAGTAGCAGAATGCTGCGATTTTCTGCGAGAGCCGTATCCCTTGCACCCATTCAAGTGAATGGGTGCAAGAGAAACATCGGACTGCACTCGGTTGTTATCCCAGTGCAGTGTGATATACGCACAGGCTGACAATGGAGGAGATGGGGGGGGTTAACCCCTCCCTCTCCTCTGCAGCGCCTGTCCTCGGCTTCACAGCTGTGACCCGATCACAAGATCGGGTCACAGTCACATGACACTCGGCTCATGCTCGCAGCAGAGCCTGAGTCTTGGGTCATTAGCATATCGCATCCGATGCTCTCGCATCAGATGCCATACGCTTGTATGAGTCCAGCCTAAAATGTAGGTACTTCGCGCACACATTGGCCATATCATGATAGCCCACTACATGCAAAAAGGTGTACCTCTCTTTGATGGGACTCTAAACCTAATAGTGGTCAAACATACCTATCCCAAGCTTAAAGGTAACCTGTCAGGTCCAATATCCCCCCGAACCATGTGCAGATCTGGGTGTATATTAGAAATTCCTGCCTAACCATCCCTGTATACACTAGCATAGATAAAGGGATCTTTAGAAAAAGTTTTTCTAAAGATCTTTTACCGTATGCTAATGAGCGCAGGGACTAGTTCCCTGGGCGTTAGTTCCCCGGTCAGTCGCCCCTCATTAGTACGTCCCTGTGGGCGTGCTATCATGCTAATGAATATGCAGTGTCAAGGATGATTTCTCACCTCTCTGCTGCTATCGCATCTGACGGGGGATTTCGGATCAGTATGCATGAGCGAAGCCAGTTGTACGCAACCTGGCTTCAAACTGAAGTAGTGCACATGACCAAAACTCTGGCGTCATGTGCACTGAGCCGAAATCCAGCGATGGTGGCGGAGAGGTGAGTGAGATCATCCTGTGAAGCTGCGTATTCATTAGCATGATAGCACACCCACAGGGGCGTACTATCATGATAATGAGGGGCGACTGACTTGGGAACTAACGCCCAGGGGACTAGTCCCCTTGCTCATTAGCATATGGTAAAATATCTTTAGAAATACTTTTTCTAAAGATCTCTTTATCTATACTAGTGTATATAGGGACGGTTAAGCGGGCTTTACATGCTGCAACATCGCAAGCCGATGCTAGCGATGGCGAACGTGATAACACCCGCCCCTATCGCTATGCCGATATGTGGAGATCGCTGCCGTAGCGAACATTATCACTACGGCAGCATCACACATACTTACCTGCTCGGTGACGTCGCTGTGACCGGCGAACCGCCTCCTTTCTATGGGGGCGGTTCGCTCGGTGTCACAGCGAAGTCACTAAGCGGCCGCCCAATCAAAGCAGAGGGGCGGAGATGAGCGGGACGAACATCCTGCCCACCTCCTTCCTTCCTCATTGCTGGCGTGGGGCAGGTAAGGAGATGTTCCTCGTTCCTGCGGCGTCACACGTAGCAATGTGTGCTGCCGCAGGGACGAGGATCAACTTCGCCCCAGCGACAGCAGCGATAATTGGGAGAGGACCCCTATGTCAACGAGGAGCCATTTTGGACAATTTGCAACGATCCAAAACCGCTCCTAGGAGTCACACACAACGAGAATGCTACAGCGGCCGGATGTGCGTCACAAAATCCATGACCCCAACGAGATCGCTGTAGCGATCTCGTAGCGTGTAAAGCCACCCTTAGGCAGGGATTAGCAATATGTAGCCAGGACTGCTCGTGGTTCTGGGTGCATATTGTACCTGACAGGTTCCCTTTAAAGCCTACAAATTTAAAGAGCAGGTAGGATCTAGCATAGTTAAACAAAGCTTTAGGCTAATGGGAGGAATACTTATATCAATAATGGTGGCAGTATACAAATATGGTGGCAGTCACCTCCAGTAATATAGTACAGAAAATTGACCTTTTTAAACAGAAAAAAGTGACTTATTGCAAGATGCTGTGACATTATACATAAACAAAAGGCACTCTCTTTTTAATGAATTTGGTGCACCTTACTTCATTGCTTGTTCATTAAGACTGGTGTACAAAATGCTAGTCTGAATGAATCGAAGGCCATAGGTTTTTTTCTCTGACGTAATGAAATGACTCTACTTATATATATAGTACTGTATGCTGTGAATATGTGGTGTGGAACCTGTACCCCAAATCCGCAGTGAATCTATGTCTGAAGTCACCTCTAAAGGAGATTCCAACCAAGCATATTTTTGCCAAGCCCACAGGTATCGATCTCAAAAACTGGACACCGTTCTATGGTGCATTTTGTGGATAGTTAGAATTTTGGTCTTCTCTTGGTAAGAACGGCACATGTCTAGACCCTGTTCTCAAGATCCATGCATGTCCCATCATTAGGATCCACATATACAATACGGATGGAACAAATATATACAAGATGTGAACATCATTTAAACCTCTTTACCACCACCTGGCAATTTTCTGGGGTTTGTTTGCTTTTGTTTTTTCCTTCCCAAGAGCCATAATTTTTTAATTTTCTGTCAATATAGTCTTATGAGGACTTTTTTTCTGCTGGACGATTTGTACTTATGAATGACTCCATTCCTTTTGCACCATATTGTATTGGGAAACAGGAAAAAAATTCCAAGTGCAGTGACATTGCAGAAAAAAAGTGCAATTGCACAATTGTTTTTTTGTGTGTTTTTTTTACCATGTTCACTATATGGTAAAACTGACTCAGCACTATGATTTCTCAGGTCAGTATGAGTTCGTAGATACCAAACATGCATAGTTTTACTTTTATGAAAGTGGTTAAAAAAATCATCAGTTTGGAAAAAATAGGATTGCGATTTGTCACCATTTTCCGAGAACCGTAGCGTTCTCATTTTTTGGGATCTGGGGCTGTGTGATGGCTTACTTTTTTTTGTCTTGAGCTGACGTTTTTAATTATACCAATTTTGAGTAGATGCAATGTTTTGATCACCTGTTATTGCATTTTAACCCCTTCAGCCCCAGGGCACTTTCCGTTTTTGAGTTTTTGTTTTTTGCTCCCCTTCTTCCGAGAGGCGTAACTTTTTTATTTCTCCATCAATCTTGCCATATGAGGGCTTGTTTTTTGCGGGACGAGTTGTACTTTTAAATGAAACCATAAGTTTTACCATATAGTGTACTGGAAAACGGCAAAAAAATTCCAAGTGCGGATAAATTGCAAAAAAAGTGTGATCGTACAATACTTTTTGGGATATTTTATTCACTGTGTTCACTATATGGTAAAACTGAGGTATCTATGTGATGCCTCAGGTTGGTGCGAGTTTGTAGACACCAAACATGTATAGGTTTACTTGTATCTAAGGGGTTAAAAAAAATTCACAAGCTTGTCCAAAAAACGTGGCACACGTTTTGCGCCATTTTCCAAAACCCGTAGCGTTCTCATTTTTCAGGATCTGAGGCTCAGTGATGGCTTATTTTTTGCATCTCGACCTGACGTTTTTAACGGTATCATTTTTGCGCAGATGCTACGTTTTGATCGCCTGTTATTTCATTTTGCGCAAAATTTGTGGCGACCAAAAAACGTAATTTTGGCGTTTGGAATTTTTTTGCCGCTACGCCGTTTACTGATCAGATTCATTGATTTTATATTTTGATAGATCGGGCATTTCTGAACGTGGCAATACCAAATATGTGTGTATTTTTTATTTTTTTAACCCTTTAATTTTCAATGGGGTGAAAGGGGGGTGATTTGAACTTTTAGGTTTTTTTATTTTTTTTTAATTTTTTAAAACTTTTTTTTTACTGTTTTTTTTTATTTTACTAGTCCCCCTAGGGGGCTATAGCGATCAGCAATCCGATCGCTTTGCACTATCTGCAGATCTCAGCTACAGAGCTGAGAACTGCAGATTTGCTGCTTCACTTTCAATGCCGGCTGTATTCCGGCATTGAGAGGAAGTGAGTCATGTTAGCTACAGGCATCATCACATGACCCTGTGCTACCATGGCAACCGCCGAAAGTCACGTGATCATGTCACGTGACTTCCGGTGGGGGCGGGGTAAGTGACTGTAATGGCGGCGCCCATATACATATCGCTGCCAAAATCTTGTAAGGGGTTAATGGCCGCAGGTGGAAGCGATTCCACCCGCGGCTAGCAGGCACACATGTCAGCTGTTGATAACAGCTGATATGTGCGCGGATCGCCGCTGCCTGCCGGCGGCAGGGGGCGGGGCTTACCGGCACACGATCCATGACGTACCCAGTACGTCATGGGTCGTTAAGTGGTTAATGCAATGTTGGTGGCGGTGACTAAAAAAAATGTAGTTCTGTTTTTTTGATTTTTTTTTCTTGCTATGCCCTTTTCTGATCAAATTAATTGGTTTTATATTTTTTAGGTTAGGCATTTCTGAACATGGTGATAATACTTTTTTATTATTATTATTATTATTGTTTTATTTTTAATGGTGCAAAACGGAGGTGAATTGAATCATAGAATATTAGAGTTGGAATGGACCTCCTGGGTCATCTAGTCCAACCCCCTGCTCAAAGCAGGATTCACTAAATCATCCCAGACAAATGTCCGTCCAACCTTTTTTTAAAGACTTCCATTGAAGGAGTACTCGCCACCTCTTGTGGCAGCCTGTTCCACTGATTGATCACTCTCACTGTCAAAAAGTTTTTTCTAATATCTTATCTGTGTCTCCTCCCCATCAGTTTCATCCCCTTGCTTCTGAGTCGACCATCAGGGTTTTCGATAGGGGGGTACTCTGGTGCCGGGACTACGGATACTTTACTCTCGATGGGGTTATCACAGGTGGTCGGTCCCGGCTTCGTGCCCTGGGCGCTCACTCTGCGGCTGTGGAATGGGGTACAGGGATGATTTTGGGGATATACGTGACGCCACCTGTGGTGTCTGGTAAGCGGGATATACCAGAGCTGCCCGCGGCCGACCTCTGAGGCAATGGTGACGGCAGCTTAAGATCTCTCAGCTCCCCACAGGTGGAGCTACTTTACCTCAGGGCGGCGGGTCGCTGACCAGGAGGGAAGCGACCGAGTGGTGATGGCTGCCTTCTTCTCTGACGTCGCAGGGTCCTGTCGAACGGCGGAGAGACGACACACCGAGTCCACATCAGCTTAAACAAGTCCTTTTTACTGGCATCTGGTTTGTTTTGCACAGTACACAGCAGAAACAGTTCGGTTACCAGAAGGCCAATGGTCACAAATTTTGGAGGAGATTTAATGACAGTCTCTCTGTGAGGTAACCTTTCTATGTCTCTTTCTCAGTCCCTGCTCTGAGGGCTCTGTGACTCCCTCTTTAACCCACTCGTTAGTCTTGTCACTGGTTTTCCCAGGGGTCTGATGCTGCACGATTTCTTTATCTATCCCGCAACAGTGTCGTGAACTCGGCTTGGGGTTAGTAGTCAGACTCTTGATGGGTACCGGGACTCCTCTAATTTAGGATCCCAGGTTAACAGTCAATGGTTTGGGGATAAACCTGATAAACCTCCTCGGTTCCGTTATACCGATGTCGACCTGAACTCTTCAGCCGGCTCTCGCCAGACCTAAAGCGTCCCCTTTCCGTCTGGGTTACCCCTTTTCCTGTGTCTTTCTTTTCTTTTGGGGTACCCTCGCTCAGGACGTCGGGCCTATGTTATTTCTAGCCCTTCTTTCAGTCATCAATTTACTCTCATCTCTTCTTGTTACTCCTTACTCACTGACTGTTAACTGACTAACTATCACCCAGTCGTCCTGCCAACCACGTCGCGTCTCACGCTCAGCTAGGCTCCACCCCCTATGGACCTACTATATAAATAGTCCCAGGAATATGAAGGTAGGGGCTGCTGAGTCAATTTTACTCAATCTAATATAAGACTCTGCAATTCTTCTCTCTTTCACCTGTGACCAAAGAGCACTGCACCTTAAGGTGCTGCATTCCCCTGTAGCGCCTAACCACAGGTGCGCCACACTTCTAGTCTTTCCTTGTGAAAATGAGAATAAGGCTATGTGCGCACAGTGCGTTTTTCGCGGCGTTTTTGCGCGTTTTTCGGGTGCGTTTTTGGCCTCAAAACTGCAGGACTTTGCTTCCCCAGCAAAGTCTATGAGTTTTCATTTTTGCTGTCCACACACATCTGTTTTTTTTACCTGCGTTTTTGAGTTAAAAAAAAAAAATGGACATGTCAGTTCTTTCCTGCGTTTTTCTGCGTTTTCCCCCCATGCAATGCATTGGAAAAACGCAGCAAAACGCAGAGATCAAAAACGCAGCAAAACGCAGCCAAAAACGCACCAAATCGCGGCAAAAACGCATGCGTTTTTTCGACGCAGGTGCGTTTTTGTGCGTTTTTGGCGGCCAAAAACGCACAAAAACGCAGCGTCAAAAAGACGCAGTGTGCGAACCTAGCCTAAAACTGATCCCTCTACAGTGTGACAGCCTTTAAGATATTTGTAGACAGCTATTAAGTCTCCTCTCAGTCTTCTCTTTTGCAAGCTAAACAATCCTAAATCCTGTAACCGTTCCTCGTAGGACATGGTTTGCAGACCAGTCACCATTCTGGTCACTCTTCTCTGAACTTGCTCCAGTTTGTTGATGTCTTTTTTTAAATGTGGTGCCCAGAACTGGACACAATATTCCAGATGAGGTCTGACCAAAGAGGAGTAAAGGAGGATAATGACTTCACGTGATCTAGACTGTATGCTTCTGTTAATACATCCTAGAATGGTGTTTGCCATTTAGGATTTTTTATTTTTCATATTTTTAAAAACTTCTTACATTTTTTATTGATTTATTGATTTTACTAGTTCCCTTATGGAACTTTGTGCCTGTGCTACCTGATCGCTTCTGCTCTTCACAACGAGGCTACAGCATCTCTCTGAACAGCAGAAATGCTTTTCTCCAATGAATGCCGGCGCTTTGCCAGCATTCACAGGAAAGTGAGTCATGACAGCAACAGGGGAGTGCATTAGATCACGCTGTCAGAGTTTTACAGCACAATCTAAGGGGTTAAGGGGTACTTCACACACAGCGAGATCGCTACTGAGATCGCTGCTGAGTCACGTTTTTGTGACGCAGCAGTGACCTCATTAGCGATCTCGCTGTGTTTGACACTGAGCAGCGATCTGGCCCCTGCTGTGAGATCGCTGCTCGTTACACACAGCCCTGGTTCATTTTTTTATTGTTGCTCTCCCGCTGATAAGCACACATCACTGTGTGTGACAGCAAGAGAGCAATAATCCTGAATGTGCAGGGAGCAGGAGCCGGCGTCTGACAGCCTGCGTTAAGCTGTGACCAAGGTAAACATCGGGTAACCAAGGTGGTTACCCGATATTTACCTTCGTTACCAGCGTCTGCAGCTCTCACGCTGCCAGTGCCGGCTCCCTGCTCCCTGCACACGTAGCCGGAGGACACATCGGGTAAATAAGCAAAGGTTTGCTTATTAACCCGATGTGTGCTGTGGCTATGAGTGCAGGGAGCCAGCGCTAAGCGGTGTGCGCTGGTAACTAAGGTAAACATCGGGTAACCATACCCGATGTTTACCTTAGTTACCAGTGTCCGCAGCTTCCAGACTCCGGCTCCCTGCAAGCACAGCGTCGCTTCCACGTCGCTGCTGGCTGAGGGCTGGTCACTGGTCGCTGGTGAGATCTGCCTGTTTGACAGCTCACCAGCGACCATGTAGCGACGCAGCAGCGATCCTGACCAAATCAGATCGCTGGTGGGATCGCTGCTGTGTCGCTAAAGTGTGACGGTACCCTAACAGTTGTGGGTGGATCTTCAATCCACCTGCATGTTTGCTGCACATGTTTGCTGATCAGATCAACAGACATGTCTGGGGAATAATGTGGGCTGTACCCACATATGACAGTACAGTTCTCTTTGGCCAAAGTCCAGGGCTCAGAGGAGAAGGAGCTTCATTTCACTTTTGGAGTACAGATTTTCTTAGAATAGTTTGCGGACTCTATTTGCATAGCCTCAAGGTGCCAGAACAGCAGATACACCTTCAAGTGACAATATATTGGAAATTACAGCCCTCTGGGAATTTATTTATGGGAGTAGTGATAATTGTGTCTCTAGAAAACACCCATGGCGTCAAATGCAGTGAATGTTGCGAAATTAAAATTTTCAAATAAGTCCATGTAATGACTAGTGCATTATTGTGTCCGTACATTCTGACCAGCTTGTGCTTCTAGAGACACATGCCCTGTAAGTTAAGCTGGCTCTCCTCACTACAATGACAAACATGTTGACAATAACTGTGGTTTAGGTACACTGTGAAGCTGAAGAGCAAGGGGGGCATTTGGAATTGGGGGTGCAGATTTTGCTGGATTTATTTTTTGGGGGGAGCCATTGCACTTTTCAGAACCTTTGCGCGACCAGTAATATGGAAGCCCGTATATTTCCATAACCAAATGACAGACCCAAGTGGGGAATAGTTTTACTGTGTGTTCAGTTGAATGCTATTGTCGCGGGCGGAGGAGGGGACGCTGCGCTCTCCCACTGCTCGGGTCCGGCTGCTGCGGCTGCTGCTCGGTTGTGGCTCGAGCGATGGGCCGGATCCCGGGGACTCGAGCGGCGTTCCTCGCCCATGAGTGAAAAAGGGAGGTTTGGTTGTGGGGAATTGATATTGTCCGTGACGCCACCCACGGTTGTGGTGAGATTGGTGACACCACCGCTGCTCTGGACGGGGATCCCGGGAGCGATGACAGGGAGCAGCCTGGATGTTAGTTCTCCCCTCCGTAGGTAGGGGGTTGGTTGTCCCGGGGCCCGGTGATGGGGTAGGGATGGATTGCAGGCGGGTTACGAGGCCTGGCGAGGTGCAGGGTCGCGGGGGCAGCGTTGTGCCGCACGGCACGGTGGTACTCACTCAGCCAATGATGTACACACAGTCTCTGGTAAAACAAATGGCTGGATGGATGGGTCCCACAGATGGCTGCGGTGTTTCTCCTCCCGGCAGGTTGATGGTGACTGCCTTTCCCTGCACCTGTGTAGTGTAAACGGTTCCAATGGGTTCCCACCGGTAACCCGCTCCCCAGCTTGGATATGGGCTGAAGGAGCCCCTTTTGCCCGCAGGCTCTGGCCCTGGGAACTTTAGCCTTGGCGGTGACTGTGTTTCCCTCTCTCGGTTGGACTGTTGCCTTCTGTCGGGACTTGGCTGCTGGGAAACCCAGGAGGTTCCCTTCGCTAACGAATTTGGCAAATTCACGGCGACTCCTAGCCTTGCCGGGGTCCGTAAGCCCCTGCCGGATGGTGCTGGCTTCTCTTTGCGTACCGGTTCGGTACCGCTGGGCCACCGCCCGTCCATGGTCCTTACGGCTAGCTCCAATAGGCCACTCCTGCAGACGGTCACCACCGTCTGCCAACCTTGCTGATCCATCCGGGCCACACACCCGGACCAACTTCAGGCTTCTCAACTGCCACTTCCCTCCTTCCACTTTCACTTCAAAACTCATCTGCCTGCTTTTCCCGCCTCCAGGACTGTGAACTCCTCGGTGGGCGGGACCAACCGCCTGGTCCACCCCCTGGTGTGGACATCAGCCCCTGGAGGAAGGCAACAAGGGTTTTTGTCTGACCATGGTGTGCCTGACCTGGAGTGTGGGGTGTGTTGGTGTAGTTACCTGTGGCCCCTGGCTTGTCCTGGGCGCCACACTATTTGTTGGCAATTTGGTGTGCAGACCATTTTGAATCAATTCAGCTTTATGCTGAACACTTACATTGCGGTTTTCATCTACACAGTGGAACCTTGGATTAAGAGTAACTTGGTTTGAGAGCGTTTTGCAAGACAAAGATTTTTAAAAATGTGTAACTTGGTTTAAGAGCAATGATTTGCAATAAGAACAAATATTCACCGTGCACACTTTCGGTTCTGTCCTTTCACCACGCTCTGATCAGCTCTGGAGGTAACTTTCTGTACATATGTACTGTATTCTGTATACAGTATACTATTGTACAGTACAGTATATACTATATAGCATGTCTATCAATTTACATTTGTGGATATAGTATTGTACTTTCTTTCTGTTGACCATTACAGCACATTGCTTGTACTTTACCTCCCGCACCCAACAACTCTATAGTAAGCTAATGTGCAGTTTGATTTGTTTTACAGTGGAACCTCGCTTAACGAGTAACCCAGTTAGCGAGTATTTCGCCTAATGAGCAAAACTTGATGTAAATTTGTAACTCGGTTTACGAGCAAGCTTTGCTGAACGAGCAAAATACTCACCGCACACACTTCCAGTTCCGTACATCCACCGTGCTCTAACCTGCTCTTGCAGTCCACACAAACACACACAAGCACGTAAAACACACACAAACACGCACGCATGCACACACATATTATGCTCACCTTACCTTCTGTTCCATTGCTGGCCTCCTGGAACTTGCAGTTTGCCGGTACATGATGTGTATCGGTTAACTATTGCAACGAGGGAGGATCGTTATTACTGGGGCTGTCAGATAATAAGGGAATGGAAGGCTATCTGACAGTCAGGGTCCACCGTCCAGAGCTCTGCTGCAGCGTAGGGCAGAGGATAGGGGAAACCTGTACCACCAAAGCGGTACTGACGCTGTTATGTCACAGTGTCACCAAGGCCAATAGCGGCGTATACTGTTTAAGTCACAGCGACTACCTCTTAGCATAACATAGGAGTGGAAATGCAAAAGAGTGAGGAATACAACATAAAAGTGCAAAGACGTCTCACAATCTGTGAGCGTGAAAGCACCTGTCTCAGTTAACAGTCACAGAGACTAAAGGGGGCTTTACACGCTACGACATCGCTAATGCAAACTCGTTGGGGTCACGGAATTGGTGACGCACATCCGGCCGCATTAGCGATGCTGTTGCGTGTGACACCGATGAGCGATTTTGCATCGTTGCAAAAACGTGCAAAATCGCTCATCGGTGACATGGGGGTCCATTTTCAAATATCGTTACTGCAGCAGTAACGAGGTTGTTCCTCGTTCCTGCGGCAGCACACATCGCTCCGTGTGACACCGCAGGAACGAGGAAGCTCTCCTTACCTGCCTTCCGGCCGCTATGCGGAAGGAAGGAAGTGGGCGGGATGTTACGTCCCGCTCAGCTCCGCCCCTCCGCTGCTATTAGGCGGCTGCTCAGTGACGTCGCTGTGGCGCCGCACGTACCGCCCCCTTAGAAAGGAGGTGGTTCGCCGGTCACAGCGACGTCACTAGGAAGGTAAGTATGTGTGACGGGTCTAGGCGATGTTTTGCGCCACGGGCAGCGATTTGCCCGTGTCGCGCAACAGATGGGGGCGGGTACCCACACTAGCGATATCGGGACCGATATCGCAGTGTGTAAAGCCCGCTTAAGTGTAGTGTGTGCAATATGGCACCTACATATGTCCGCTCCACTTGTGGTGCAAGGATACGGACAGCAGCAATGCTGCTAGCTTGAAACTCCTGCCTATGACCGCTCCCCTAGTGTGCGAGGATACGGATTGCTGCAGGAGACAGCGTAGTGGAGCGTTACCCTAGAAGGCAACGACCACCTGACCTACCTATGTCCGCTCCACTAAGGTGCGAGGACATGGACAACAGTACGGCTGAAAGGTACAGGAGCGCTACCCTACCGATAGCGCTCACCTCAGAGTAGAACCACAAGGCCCAGTCAGACCATGTGCAGCAAGCACCTGCCTATGCTCCACTAAGATGCGAGGATACGGACCACAGCATAAGCTGCAAGGTACAAGAGCGTTACCCTACTGATTACGCTCACCTAGATAGACAATAGGTGCCGTAAGGGACATGCACAGAGCATCTACTCCTATGCAGGAACCAAGAGGACTGAGTGCCGAGCAGCGTGCGTCAGGGTCTTATATAGACTCTGTGCCTCATCCAAGATGGAGGACACCAGCCAATCCGCTGCGGGAACGTCAGCAATGACATCACGCTGGCCTATCACAGAGGAAGCGTCATAAGCACATGACCAGCGGCCAATCGGCTTAGAATGTGTCAGAGACATGTGACCTCGTGTCAGCGATGATGTCACCTGCACATGTGCAGTGGCTCCAAGATAGGAATTAGTCTCCAGCGCTCGCACATGCTCAGTAGCATGAAATCAGAACATAGTCTCCAGCGCCACACAGACCTGGGACCAAGATATAGCATAGCCAGACCACAGCAAAGGATAAGGAGACACGCAGATCCCCAGAAACGGGAACCGTAACAATCGTCCACTGCCAGAGCGCTGACTTCAAAGGCAGGAGCCGCTTGCCTCTGATTGGTCAGTGTTCTGCCTTTGAGTAGCGGCTGACAGATGAAGTTCCTCCCTCATCGCGATGGTTACCGGATATACATCCTGTAGCGGCGAACTACAAGATCCATGAGACCGGCGATGGAACGGAAGGTAAGGTGAGCATAATATGTGTACCTTCCGTTCCATCGCCAGTAACGATCGCAAAAAGGTGTCAAATCGTTCGTCGTGTACACGTCGTTCATCTTTAAAAAATCGTTCCTCGTTTGGAACGCAGGTTGTCGTTCCTGCGGCAGCACACATCGCTATGTGTGACACCGCAGGAACGAGGAACAACATAGTACCGGCAATGAGGAAGGAAGCAGGTGGGCGGGATGTTCTGGCCGCTCATCTCCGCCCCTCCGCTTCTATTGGGCGACCGTTCAGTGACGCCGCTGTGATGCCGAACAAACCTCCCCCTTAAAGGAGAGATTGTTCGGCGGCCACAGCAACGTCGGTGAACAGGTAACTGCGTGTGACGCTGCCATAGCGATATTGTTCGCTACGGCAGTGATCACCCTGTGACATGCCACCGACGTGGGCGGGTGCTACCGCTCGCAACATCGCTAGCGATGTCACAGCGTGTAAAGCCCGCTTAAGTCTAGCTCTGATCCCAGTAATTGCAGATGAAGTTTACCTGTATATTATGGACAACTCCCACTGTGGATAGCATGAGCACAATGAGCCATACCTGGGATGTACATGTACATCCTAATGCAATAAGTCACATCATCAAGAAGTATATCTTTTTGTGGAGTGATGTTACAGTGTCCATACGCCTTCAATAGCTGTTGACTAAGCACTTATTTGGCTACTATTAATCCAAACACCACCTATAGACATATGAATATTATGGCCATTTGTGCAGGTTTCCAAATAGGAGATGGGAACAATAAATCTTCCCTGAAAACAAAGGGTTGAAATTCAACATATTCGATCCTTCTTAATTAAATATCATCTATTGAGGGAGAGTCAGGAGACCGCCATGCAGGTTTGATATGCGGCCAGTCATACCAAAAGTATAAGGTTTGACCAATTTTGCTTTAATTTTATAAGGGTCTTTAGCCACTAGTCACATTACTGTCACGACTTCTGATAATAGAGCCATTACTGCTATGAAACAATTTATCAAATAAAAGCCAATAAATCTTTTGGGTTCCATTAGGTTTCTTACAGCTTTGTATTCTGTGCAAACTATGCTATAGTTTCATTAAAAAAATACATACTAAAACTCTAAAACCCAATGTCTAACTTGGCACACAAACAAGCTCAAAATTCTCCATAAGAAGCAGGTTTCTGTGAATGTCATCTCGCTGCATGATTGAGCCTAGCCCAAACATCTACGGGATTCATGTCAGGCACCCGACTGGTCCATGGAGGCTTTCACATGCTCTTTTTGCCCGCTAATATTGTGTTTTTCCAGTTGTTTGGAAGAATCTCCATTTTCCAATAACAAAGTGGGTGTTTGGATTCTTTGATTCGATTGTCTGATATTTCGATTTTTATTATGGAATATACAAAAGTAACAGAAAATGAAATCAGATAAGAGCATTTGGTGGCCTCCTTTGTAATCCTTGACAATTGTGAGCATGGGAAGATAATTCCCTTTAATACACTAATAAAATAAAGTCACCCTATTGAACATATTTAACATGGACATTATTTTTTTGATAATGCTACTTCCACACCAGAATACAACAAACTAGGTTTCAAACAACCAAATTTCTATTGTCTACCTTATCCGAACTGATAATATAAGCCACATGATCTAACATTGCAGGCAACAGGATGGTGATGTCAATTGGAATTTCCTAAATCTAAAGACAGGAAAGAAACCCCAAATGTCATAAAGTGGTAATTATGGAATGTTTATCAAAGGAACAAATCTGCGATAAACAGGGTGGGGGACCCCTAATGTGCTGCAATGACATAATTAGTCATCTTTCCTGATAGAAAAAAAATATATATATATATTTGAATATACTACTTCTCGCAGTTTGTTTTTAACACTTTCAGACTGTTTTGTATCACGGTCAAATTTTAGGGTTTTCCTAGTTGGTCAAATAAATATTAGTTTCTGAGAATAGTAAAAGTCTCATTATAGCTACTAAAGTTATCCATCTTAGCTCTGATGGTGCTCAACTGCTCATGCTTCACTAATCTTTATAACTGTCTATAAATAGTGGAGAACTTGAAGTTTCCAGTAAAGTGGCTGGCAGCTGACAAGGAAACATACTACCTAAATATTAATGATTTAACATCTTCACTCTTGAGCCTGGATTCACCTTCCTGACTGGGCCATTTTTTTTTTTTCAATTCTGACCAGTGTCACTTTATTGTATTGTGGAATTTCTCTCAGGTATGCCAATGCCCCATATGTGATGGAAAACTACTGTTTGGTTGCACGACATGGCTTGGAAGGGAAGTAGCGTCATTTGACTTTTTCCACGCAAAATCGGTGGGAATCGTTAGTGGATGCCATGTTGCATTTGGAAAGCCCCTAATGTGCTTAAACAGCACCATCCCTCCACATGTAACCCCATTTCGGAAACTAGACCCCTCAAACAATTTATCTAAATGTTTGGTGAGCACCTTAAACTCCCAGGTGCTTCACAGAATTTTTTAATTTCGGGCCGTGAAAATGAAAAAATAAAGTTTTCTCACAAACATGTTGCGTTTAATTTTACAAGGGTAAAAGGACAAAATGTACAATACAATTTGTTGTGTAGTTTATACTGGGTAAACAGATACCCCATGTGTGCTGGAAAACTACTGTTTGGCATACAGCAGGGCTTAGAAGGGAGGGAGCGCCATATTTGAGTTCAAATTTATTTGGAATGGTTTGGGGGTGCCATGACGCATTGGTAGAGCCCCTGACATGCCAGAAAAGCAGACCTCCCACAAGTGACCTCATTTCACAAACTACACCACTCAATGAACTCATCTAGGGGTGGAGTGAACATATGGACACCACAGGTGTGCCACTCAATTTTTCATCATTGGGCGGTGAAGAAAGAATGGTTTCATTTTTTTCGCTAGAATGTTGTTCTAGCCTTAAGTTTTTAATTTTTATAAGGGCTAATAAAAAAACCCTGGACCATACAGTTTGTTGGGACATTTTTCCTGAGAGGGTTTGTACCCTCCATGTAATCAGGAACTACTTTTGAGGTACAATGCAAAGCTGAGATGGCAAGCAGCACCATATTGGACTTCCGATTTTGCTGGAATGGTTTGCAGGTGCCATGTCAAATTGGCAGAGCCCCCGAGGTGCCAAAATAGCAGAATTCCCTCACAAGTGACACCATTTAAAAAACTGCACACCTCAATTAATCTAGGGGTGCAGTGAGCATATTGACACCACACGTGTGTCACAAAATTTTATACTATTGGCCTGTGAAGAAAAAATAGTTATATTTTTACCACAAAATGTTGTATTAACCCTGGATTTCCAATTTTCGTCTAGCGCCTCCCTTTGCCTCTAACTCCTCCTCTTTCTCTACGGGTGTAGTTTGCTAAATGGGGTCACTTGTGGGGGGGTCTGCTTTTCTGGCTTGTCAGGGGCTCTACCAATGCGACATGGCACTCCAAACCCCTCCTCTCCCTTTTATCTACATAGGAGATGGCAGTTGGTGCTGATGAGATTTTATCTATAATGGGAAAGTCTTCATTGAATACAGGTTTTACCTTGAGACCATTGATAATGACTGATCAATTCTGGAAGAGATAAAAGCAGATTTCTCTGATAAGATATATTACAAAGTTATATGGGGTTAATCTTGTTGTTTTGGATTCCCTCTGCTGTCAGCACTGTGTGAGGCTGTTCTATAGAAACCCAAGAGATCTAGCTCACACTGCCAGTCAATAGAGATTAAATCCTGGTTTGTGACTGTCTTGTGAGGCTTTATTTTGACCTGATATTCCCATTATTTGACCTCAGCTTTACTTTTGACTACCCGCTTGTTATTTGATTCTGTTCCTCATGTGATCTCCTGGATCAGACTCAGTTTCCTGACTATCCTTCTTGTCAGATTGCACCACCAAACCGCTGCTTACTCTGTGGCCCTTACCTAGGAACCTCTGTTTAAGTGGTACAGAGGTTAAAGAGAGAAGGCCAGGGCAATCCCTAGGTTCAAGGAAATGGAGTAGCTTGCGCCAAGCCTGTTCGACGTAGCCATTTTGGTGACTACTAACTGTGCACATGTGACAGTTAAGAGCACTCATGTGGCGCCCCTGAGTGTCAAGTGCCACAGGGTACTACAACTAACCCCAGGTTCCTGGAAGACCAGTGTCGGTAAAACAACACACACACAAATCCACGCCCTTTTTCCCCAGACTTGCTGACAGGCTAGAGATGGAACTGATGGATGGCCACCTATTGGTCGGGGACTCATCTAATCCACTAGTCAGAAACTCAGGAGGAGGGGCTAGTCAGTGGAGTGATGGGAGACGGACATCTTGTCAGATAGAAGTCAGTTAGACGTTTAGTCAGTAAAACGTTAAGTCAGAAGTCAGTACACAGACGGGAAGTGTAAAGTATTTAAATATCAATTGTCCTATTGAGCAACACACACTTCAAACTATACCAATACCAACAACCCAACCAGTAATATTGGTTAGGTACGAAGTGAAAGCGTATACATATATTTTTTTATAAAAGTAGAAACTTTATTGATAACATTAATTCCAAAATCGATTAAAAACAGGAAACCCACAAAGCAGAACACATGATCCCTGGATGACATCCGAAAATTAATTCTCAATCAAGATTATTCTCAGATAAATATTACAATATATTTTATCCACAAGGAGATTATCCCGATCTTATTCCCATATAACTACAATTTACCCACATTCGTAATACACCACAGATCTCAATCGTTTGTCAATGTGGCTTTTTTATGCTGTTTCCCTATTGGTGTCAAGAAACCTGTAAACTTATAATAGCAAATAAAGTCAATTCAAACATCAGTGGTTTTAGCACCAACAGGGCGACAACATTAGCCTTCTATACAGAAACCCCGCAGCAACAGGTGAAGTCATATGACATACAAAATACCCCAGGCTATAGCTATTGAAATACTCATAAATGGTATAATACAATTAACTATAGGGGAATCTACAAAGACAACTGACTCACATATGGCTGCAGCTTGTTAAAAGCTGATGTGGGCAATTGAATTATATTTACCTAGTGGACAATTTCGGATCACCTGGCCATGTGCTCCACCACAAAATTGTCCACTAGGTAAATATAATTATAAGTGTAAAGTGACTCATTGAGTAAAAGGAGTATGATTGCCAGGGAGAGTATGGTGTGAGTACTCACTGGACCGAGCACCAGCAGGGTGCAGAGCCCTAGTTCAGGAAGACGCTTCAGGCTCACCTGATAACAATCTGCCGGGTGAGGGGACCATCAAGGACCTTACCAACGTTAGTAACTGGGGCACAGAAGCAAAGAGAGAACCTGCGAATGGGGACAGAGGTCCGACCCAAGAGAGGTTCAAGCTGCCTGCTATACGGGACATGACTGTGACAACCGAAGTGGACCCCAAAACGCTCCAGGGCACGGGACCCAACAACTACAGTCGCATGGAAGTAAAGCTCACCAGGTCACTTCACCAGCACTGGAACAAAGGGAATGCCGGATTGGTAGAGACCAGCACCAACCGGGTTGCAGCTACTCCAAACCAGTGAGTAAAGTACAAGTTAAACCACAGCCCCTGTGTTGTCTGAATTCTTCCTACACCTCTGCATCTATCTACTACAACCACTATCATCAGCCTAGCTCTACTTGCGGAGTACCATAACATCTAAGCTATCTAATACCACCAGCCCCAGCAGTGAGAGACTTTGTAGCGGCGGCTTTCCCCATATAGCCGCATACAGCAAATGGCGTCATGAAAAACACTTATTTTTCCCTTGTAACATTCCCCTTTTTAAGCGACACCCAGGGTTATGGAATCGGGCAACGGCCACCCATGATATATCCTAGTGAATACAAGGCCCGGGACTGAGTACCCCAAATCCCTGGGGTGCGTCATTCATAGTGACAGTCAGATACTTTTTTACTTGCTCCTGGTCATAACAATGGATACCTAAGCTGCAACGCCCTGCACATGAGGTAAGGGACATAGATAATCAAAAGAACTATACCACATCTCTAATTGGAGGTATTTGCTAATATCGATATTATTACACCTACTACATATTACCATAGGATTTTGGAGCTGGGAATACCCTTTTAAGTCACCTGACATAAGAATCAATAAATGTAGATCAGGTTTCAAAAACCTTCATGCTGAGAGTCATTAAAAGAAAAGGTAAATTTGAAATTTTCCGAGTCTCTCTTATTACTTGTCTTTCTTGGCTATGTTGCAAAGTGACCCTAGGGATTAACCAAGTTAATCCTACAACTGGTTACTTAGGAGGGTATGTGGAATGCTGGATGATCAGCTGCATAATAATTGTGACCCGGGGAATACTCTGAAATAAATAGAATATTCATCAGTGACTGAGCTGGTGCTGTGTGAGGCTCTTCAAGTCATCCAGGTTGAACAAGCAGTGTGAAAGAAAACACACGTCTCAACATTTGAATATAATGATAAAGTACGGTTAATATAATGAGTAGGGATGAGCAGACCCATGGATGTTCGGGTTCGCTAAGTTTGGCCAGATCTTAAGAAAGGTTTGGAACCAGACTTGACCCGAACAACGAACTACATAATAGTCAAGTGAACACAAACTTCTGTGCTGTATAATGGCTATGCTGTAAAATGGTCGCAGAAAGGACTAGTGGGCTGTAAAAGGAAGCAAAATGGAGGTAAAAGCAAGACATTTATACATACCATGTTTCCCCAAAGATAAAACAGCAGCCAGACTTTTTTTGGCATCTGATTGGTTGTAGTCAGTCAGCTGTATTAGTGCAAAAATAAAAAAATTTAAAAAAAATGCCATGGGCTCTATTTTGGCTGGTTATCAAAAATAGCGAGGATCCCACGACAGTTTTTAAAATCATTTAAATAGTTTCAAAAAATGGTGTGGGGTCCCCCTCGTTTTTGATAACCCTGCCAAGGTAAAGCAGACCACTGGGGGCCGGTATTATCAGGGGGAAGGGTCATGATTATTTGGCCCTTCCCACCTTAAAAATAGCAGCCCGCAGCTGGCCCAGAAATGGCGCATTCATTGGATGCGCCAAATCTGGCGCCATACCTGGATCTTCCTGATTGCCCTGGTTTGGCGGCAATTGGGAAAATAGTTAATAGGGTTGATGTCAGCTGTGAATTCAGCAGAAAAATGCTGTAGAAGAGAGAGCGCAATAGGGTCTTACCCAGTAGGGATATGAAATATACAGGGATCACGGTACACTCACCTTTTCAGGTTGTGCAAGTCACAACCCCTATGAAGCATATTCAGAAGTGGTATCAGCTGCAGCTCCGAGGTGTAAGGATGTAGTAGAAATGTGAGCAGAAATCGGGTATATACTATGCTGATACTCAATGGTATATTGATATAATCTCTTTATTGTTCATACAGGTCTACGTGTTTCAGAGACATCCGTGTCCTTCCTCAGGACATCAAAAGAACAATCATTGCCAACTCAGAAGGAGCCTCTATATATACATGGGTAATGCCATGTCAGCAGATCCGCCCTCCACAGTTCAAATCATGGCAGAACGTTCAGCTGTTACAATACTGGTCATACAAACAGACACATAATACATGAAAAGGAATGCAAAAATTCACGGAGGTATATTGATTTGGATTACTGTGTAAATTGTTTCCAAGAAGTGAAAATAAACAAAAAGATTTTTGGCATGAACACAAACTTCATTATTTAAAAGTACGGGAAGACCAGAGGGAACTGGGTCTAGAACTCTAAAAATTCAGTGAAATATATGGTCAAAGTCTTGTGAATTTATCCATAACTTTGACAGAAGCAGAGTCGGGCACTGCAGAGCAGGTACTGCCAGACAGTGGAGCCGTACTCACAGTTTCGCGGAGTCAGCTGTTCCTGGATCTCATATGCGCCTGGATATAAGGTGCTTAGTGGGGTGGTGCTCAGCAGCAACATGAAACAGTGTTCAATAATCCAGTATAAGAAAGCGGCAGCTCACTCCATCAATTGCACAATGTTTCTTTATTCTGCGGTTGCAGACATATGCAGGAGCAATGGGGAGAGAGGGGAGTGCGGGGGGCGGTGAGCGGACAGTCCCATGATGCCCATTGATTCTTATTGAGTCTTTTTCTGAAAAGAAGGGTCAGTAGGTTACTGCCGGTCAGTGCCAGCTCTGGATTTTCCCAGTGAGGGCCATTATAAAACATTCAGCTTGCGCCTTTTGAGGTAGTCTATTTTGGAGTTTGATATGTGTTTAGGATCATTCCCCATTTGTACAAGTCATCCTCTTCACCTTCAATTTTTTTACAGATTGTCTTATGTTTGCATCAAGAATTTGTGGAAATTTCCTTGAATCCATTCTTCCTTTTACTCGTGAAATGTTCCCCGTGCGATTCCCTGCTACAAGCCCAAAGCATGATTGATCCACCCCCATGCTTAATGGATGGCCAGATGTTCTTTTCCGGAAATTCTGTGCCCTTTTTTCTCCACACATACTGTACCTTTGATCATTGTGGCCAAATAGTTCTATTTTTATCTCATCGATCCAGAGGACTTGTTTCCAAAATGCATCAGACTTGTTTAGATGTTTTTTTGCATACCTCTGCCGCTGAATTTTATAGTAAGGACAAAGGAGAGGTTTACTTGTGATGACTCCTTCATGAAGGCCATATTTGCGCTGATATTTGTGAACAGAAGAACAATGGACCACAACTCCAAAGTCTGCTAAATCTTCCTGAAATTCTTTTGCCGTCAAGCAGGGGGTTATGATTTGCCTCTCTAGCAATCCTACAAACAGCTCTCACAGAAACTTAGCTTACTTACTCTTCTAGAAGTTATCTTGATCTCCACTGTTCCTGTTAACTGCCATTTCTTACTTACATTTCAATGTCAGGAAGTGCAAATGGAAAGTGCTTTTCTATCTTATAGCCTTCTCCTGCTTTGTGTGCCTCCACCATTTTTATTTTCAGAGTGCTAGGCAGCTGCTTAGAAGAACCCAAGGTTACTGTTTTTTGGCACAAAGTTAATGGAAGCTGGGTTTTTATAAAACTGTGAAATTTACATCACCTGGCCTTTCCTAACGATGATAATCAACAAGACAAAACCCTAACAGGCTAATTATCTCACACCAATCTCCAAGGGTGCCCAAACTTTTGCATCAGTCGATTTTCTTTTTTGTTATTTTTAAAATGTAAAATATGGAAATATTTTTTGTGCCTAAAATACAAAGGAAATGTGTCATCTTTAACTTTATGCCTTTTAGAGATAATTTCATCATCAAGCTTCATTGTTGACAATAACAGTAATTTTGACCAGGTGTGCCCAAACTTTTACACACTACTCTACCCAACTATAAGTAAATATGTAAAAAGTAACAGCAGATGTAAATAACACAGGGTTAGTAAACATAAGGTGATGTTGTAATAGAGGATAGAACCCTCCCGATTGGGGTATATCTTATTGCAATTTCATAGCTGTTATGATGAAAAACAGTGTTGCTAAGTACCCTATGTCATTTATATGTAATGTTACTATTTAATTTCTCAATGCAGTGCATATGCTCATTTCGTTTCTATTTTAGGCTTTGTCAGCTATTGTTATAGCTAAGCAAGTTAGAGATTTGATTAGAGATAACAATGGAGATGTTCATGCCAAGAACACATGTGGTGTTTGGATTAAATTGAGCAATATGTAATTGGTATGTAATTGAGACACATCGGAATGTAAATTATTTAATTCATTCTTTTGAATCATGTAAGTGGAAAAAAGAGTAAATGGTTGTATGTAATATGACAAATTACAAGAAACTGGAGGTTAGCAATATTGCTAGATGGTGGAATTCTGCAATAAATGTAAGCTGCTGATGGATATAAGATTGATAGAGCAATTTCTGATACAAGCATGATAGAAGAAAAAAGATAGAAGCGTTTGCTGGATGGTGGAAACTGATATAATGGGAAGAGGTTACTAGATTCCAGAATTAGGTATGATGGAGGAACTGGATAGGAAGGAAATTACTACTGGATGGTGGAATTAAATATGACTGATAGCGAAAAATACTGCTGAATGGTAGACCTCAGCATACACAAAGACTTTCTTGGTGTTGATATAGAATGATATGTGTTAAGGGCTCAAATGGTGAGGAAGACTTTCTAAGCCTTAGGTCTGAGTGCGCAGCAAGAGTTAGAGGCAATGGTGCTGCAGAGCATGTCTTGACAAACGACAAATGGATCAGCAAGAACAGCAGGGTATGCAGGATGGCAGACAAACAAGCACAGCAAATAGCAACAGATGAAACTAAGCTATGTGAGAAGATACACAAGAACAGTAAAGGCCCCGTTACACGCAACAACATCGCTAACGAGATGCCGTTGAAGTAACGGAATTCATGACGCACATCCTGCGTCTTTAGCGACGTCGTTGCGTGTGACACGTACGAGCGACCGCTAACGATGCAAAATACTTACCAAATCGTTGGTTGTTGACACGTCGTCCATTTCCCAAATGTTGTTGCTCGTTTAGGAAGCAGGTTGTTCGTGAGGCAGCACACATCGCTATGTGTGACACCCCAGGAACAACGAACAACACCGTACCTGCGTCCTCCGGCAACGAGGTGGGCGTGACTTTCATGCGGCTGCTCTCCGCCCCTCCGCTTCTATTGGACGCCTGCCGTGTAATGTCGCTGTGTCACCGCATGAACCGCCCCCTCAGAAAAGAGGCTGTTCGCCGGCCACAGCGACGTTGCTAGGAAGACAAGTATGTGTAACGGGTACTAGTGATATTGTGCGCCACGGGCAGCGTTTTGCCCGTGACTCACAAACGACAGAGGCGGGCGCTTTCAAGAGCAACATCGCTAGCGATGTCGCTGCGTGTAAAGCCCCCTTAACTATATAGAATACTGGTATCTTCTAGCAAGGATGCAGTTCATAGGAATACAGCAGTCTGGGATCCTCCAGAAAGAAGGCAGTTAATCACAGAAATGACACGAAAGCAGTGAAGTATAGACAAACTGGAAATTTGATTGATGAGATGCATTCATTTAATTGAAAGGCTAGGTGTTTACCGCACTGAGCACAGTTGCAAGACGTTGGTAACTTGTTTGCTGAGTACTAGGTATGGACATCCCTAGTAATGTGGAATGAGCTCCAAAAAATGCTAGTTGTAGAATAGAAGTCAGGAGTAGGAGAGTAAATGATCTTACAAACCCATATCACCAAAAGAAATACTGCTTGCCCAGACTATACTTCTTCGGTCAATACTTCTTTATTCTCAAGAATCCCATCTTCTGCGACTGAAATGGGGGTACTGATATGATTTTCCTTGAAAAAAGATGTGCACAATATATATATATATATATATATATATATATATATATATATTGATAACGTCTACATAGTTTTTTTATTCTTTGTCCTATATTATTCCAGGAGATACACATGGTACAGAGCTAGGTCTTACCCTCACTGACTCCTTTGAACATATTGGAAAGGGAAAGACCAAAATCAGTATCCCCTTTGAATTCAGAAATTGAGGTCCATAAACTACATTCCTCAATATTTAAATTTCAACATCTTAAGCTTGGTATGTAACATCCAGTTTTACTGGCAAGAAAGAATGGATGAAATGTGGCCAAGTCTGGCCAAACTCCGAACCCTGAACATCCACAGGCCCACACATCACTAATAGAGATATAAAATTAATAACTTTTAGTGTAATGTAAGGGCTGCAGGCAATATTCAAGGTGAAAAAGCAATAAGGGGGACTTGCCCACCAGCAGAAGCAATGAAAGGGAGCTCACTTTCTAGGGATTTGGTACAGTTACCTTTGATCTCACTAGGTGTTGTAGAAATATACTTGCATCACGGTCCACCAGAGAGAAATGAGGGGGCACTGACCAGCAAAAAACTCTTTCTTTATTGAATCTCCACAAAAACACAGAGCCGAATTGCAGGTATACGGGAGGATGTGGTAAATCTCTGGATGACGGTCGTTTCGCGCTTCACTATACACACATACATACATACACACATTCAGCTTTATATAATATATATATATAGATATATATCTATATATATATATATATATATATATAGATATATATCTATATATATATATATATATATATATATATATATGTGTGTGTGTGTGGTGTACAGCATAGTAGTGCAACCTTTACCCCTCCAGGAGGTACCAAACTGCATTAAAGGGACATTGATTTCAAGAGTTCTGGCTACTGAGACGAGACATCTTCTGGATTTCAAAAAGAAAACAAAAAGACAAAAAGGTAACAGTTGAAGAACACATTGCTCAGCCAATTTAAAAGGCTTATTGCTTTTTTAGCCTTATGGGTATAAGAACTTACAGGCAGATAGTTGCTAACTACCTGCCTGTTCTGCACGACACCAATCTCTGCCGGATCACATGGGTTATGGATTACTCCTGAAGGCAAATCTACGGATTTCGGTGACGTCATGTCTACAGTGAAGCTTCTTCTCTTCTTATACTGCTCTGTTGTAAGGGGTGGGCAGACCCCTTACAAAGAGGTGCAGTGTTTCCCCCTGAAGATACCCCCGCTGGGGTAGACAAAGCTGTTGATGTTTTATGTTGATGTTTTATTGTAATTGCACTGTATAGCTGGGTTTCCCCTAGTGGCCGAGTGGGACGGCTGTCCCCATAGAAACTGTACAGGAGGGAGGAGGAGCCGGCAGCTTAGGGGAAAGGGAGAAGTGTGTGTGTGTGAGAGGCAGTTGTTTCCGGGAGGGGGGGGGAGAAGGAACAGCCAGGGGCAGAGTGTGGAGCTGAGTGGGCAGAAAGAAAGAAAGAAAGAAAGAAGGGAAGAAGAGAAGAAGTGTCCTCAAGGGTGAAGCAGAATTGGTGTGGGTCCAGTCTGTGTTAGCCGGAGTGGGAGCCTAGGTGAAGTGGAGTAGCCGGGCACATTCCCACTAGAGGAGACGACAAGGAAAGATTTCCCCGGACAGGAATTATGACCGTGCGCTGCAAAATCCGTGCATTGAGCTGTCTGTGAAACTCTGTGCAATAAAGATGTTGTTTGGTTTATCTGATCCCTACCTGAAGAGTCTTCCTGCGGCTGAAAGTATGCTCTTTTCCACCACACTCTGCCCCACAGAACAATCCCCTGTCCCAAAAGTGACGGCGGAGCCGGGGGTAAGCCTGATAGAAAAAGGGGCCACGACTACAATCCCCGAGGCACCCCTGGCACCCCGTTACACTTTCAAAGGGGTATTAGTTCCAATGTCATGTTGATTGACAGCCAGGTCCCAGCTGCCCAATTGTGGGGAATTGGCTGTCAATCAACATGATGTTAGCAGTGACAATAGTTTGACGAAGCAGACAGGAAGAGGAAGAGCTGCTCTGTTGATGTGAGGTCAAATGATGCAGAGAATCGCCTGAAGGAACAATCTGTGACTGCTCTGAGCCCGCAGAGATCAGCGCTAGGCAGCACAGGCAGGTAGTTATTAACGTCCTGGATAACTCTATTTCATGGCATGGAACTCTTAAATATCTGATTAAAGCCTTATATTCTTACAGTAAATGCCAACCATATATTGAAACAGTAAATATTCTGTGCATGAAACTAAAATGAATCATCAAAAAAGGTAACAAAACTAAAAGTAATGTAAACACAATAGAATTTACCAAGAATTGAACAGCTGTCCAGAGTTGAGCGCGGTTCGCGGTTCGAGGTTCTCCAGTTCGTGGCTCGAGTGATTTTGGGGGCTGTTCTAGATCGAACTAGAACTCGAGCTTTTTGCTAAAGCTCGATAGTTCTAGATACGTTCGAGAATGGTTCTAGCAGCAAAAAGACAAGCTAATTACTAGCTGGCTTTCCTCTGTAATAGTGTAAGTCACTCTGTGACTCACACTATTATGAAATTTCAGTGTATAGTGTGCGGGAACAGCGCATTCAGATCACTGCTGTTTGGATAATGGCGATCTCCATTTTTTTTTTTTCCTTGTCTTCCTTCCCTAAGCGCGCGCGTGTAGTGGGGCGGGCCAGCATGTCAGCCAATCCCAGACACACACACAGCTAAGTGGACTTTTAGCCAGAGAAGCAACGGCATGTGTGATAGGATATCCATGTCACATGTCCCTGCATTATAAAAACGAGTATCTGCCCGTCCGGATGCCATTATCTCTTCTGCGTCTGGGTGTCAGTCACCGCTGGCGTAGCTCCTGTCTCCGATATTGCTGTGTACGCTCTATACACAGCGCTATACAGAATAGGGATAGAAGTTTCTTTCAACCCTTGTAAGGGCTAATACCGGCAGGGTCAGAGCCATAGGTGACAGTCAGGGCCGTGAAAACAGATTTTAACAGCTACACAAGATGACAGCGTCTGTGTAGCTAAGGTCAGGGATTTCCTCGCTGCATTTCCCCATTAGGAGGGATAGAAAGGGAGGCTTCCTTTCCTCTACCCAGACCCACAACCCTGCCACTGTACCCTCCTGCCCTTTGCACACTCAAACTCATTGTTACTAAGCCATTATACTAGCAAACACTGAGGAAACTTAATGGCATCCTAAAAGTGGCTGTTGGACTTCTGTATCTGTATTGTCCCACTAGTGCAAAGATATTTGCAGCACGTCTGCCTGCATTGCATACTCAAACTGATTGTTACTAAGCCATTATACTAGCAAACACTGAGGAAACTTAGCGGCATCCTAAACGTGGCTGTTGGACTTCTGTATTGTCCCACTAGTGCAAAGATATTTGCAGCACGTCTGCCTGCATTGCACACTGAAGCTCATTTGTTACTAAGCCATTATACTAGCAAACACTGAGGAAACTTAGTGGCATCCTAAACGTGGCTGTTGGACTTCTGTATTGTACCACTAATGCAAAGATATTCGCAGCACATCTGCCTGCATTGCACACTTAAACTCATTGTTACTAAGCCATTATACTAGCAAACACTGAGGAAACTTAGTGGCATCCTAAACGTGGCTGTTGGACTTCTGTATTGTCCCACTAGTGCAAAGATATTTGCAGCACGTCTGCCTGCATTGCCCACTCAAACTCATTGTTACTAAGCCATTATACTAGCAAACACTGAGTGAACTTAGTGGCATCCTAAACGTGGCTGTTGGACTTCTCTATTGTCCCACTAGTGCAAAGATATTTGCAGCATGTCTGCCTGCATTGCACACTCAAACTCATTTGTTACTAAGCCATTATACTAGCAAACACTGAGGAAACTTAGTGGCATCCTAAAAGTGGCTGTTGGACTTCCATTAGTGCCCCACTGGTGCCAAGCTATTTCTAGCACATCTGCATGACACCCTCCTGCTCTGTTTTTAATAAGCTATAATGATAGCAAAAAATGCTGCCATTTAGTGGCATACAAGACATGGCTGTTGTACTCCATTAGTGCCCCACTGGTGCAAATCTATGTGCAGCACCTCTGCATGACACCCTCCTGCTCTGTTTTTAATAAGCTATAATGATAGCAAAAAATGCTGCCATTTAGTGGCACGCAAGAAGTGGCTTTTGTACTCCATTAGTGCCCCACTGGTGCCAAGCTATTTCTAGCACCTCTGCATGACACCCACCTGCTCTGTTTTTAATAAGCTATAATGATAGCAAAAAATGCTGCCATTTAGTGGCATACAAGAAGTGGCTGTTGTACTCCATTAGTGCCCCACTGGTGCAAATCTATTTGCAGCACCTCTGCATTGCAAACTCAAACTCATTGTTACTAAGCTATTATACTAGCAAACACTGAGTAAACTTAGTGGCATCCTAAAAGTGGCTGTTGGACTTCCATTAGTGTCCCACTGATGCAAATCTATTTTCAGCACCTCTGCATGACACCCTCATGCACATTTTGCTACGCTAATTTTATAGCAAACTCAGGGAATTCCTTGCTGCATTTGATCATTCAGAGGGATAGAAAGTGAGGCTTCCTTTACTGTCCAGGTACCCACAGAACACGGCCACTGTACCCACCTGTCCACTTTTGCCACGCTGTTTCATTTGCCCAAAGAGCTGACTCTTTTTCTGCCTTCCTAAAATTGTCTGTAATACTAAGTTAGTGTTCCTTTGCTGCCAAGCAAGGTACAACACATGTGCATTCTACCCTCCTTTCCATTTCTGGAATGCAATTATTAACTGCAGGTAGTCCAGCCAATCTGTGACGAAGGTGCAGGCGTGGATATAATGTAGCCTGCATTCAATGTTGGTTTTCTCGATGTCTGACAGCTCAACAATACCTTCTGTTTCCACTTCCAAAACAAGTGATGACCTGCCAATCACACTCCCTGTTGCGTGTAAAGGGGTGGAAGTTCAGTGTGAAAAACCATGTGAGACTGCTGTCCCCACAGTCACAGAGGATGAAGAGCACACAGATGCACTTGATGGGGCAGGCGGTGGTTGCACAGGCACGCTAGGCCGCATTCTAGCACAGTGAAATTCACATTGCGACTTATGCTTCATTTTAAGTCGTGTACAGGGTGGGCTCCCCAGTATGCAGCAAAACCAGGCAACAGGAAAAGGACTCTAGGCAATTGGGTTGATAAATGATTGTTTAACTTTACCAAAACAAACAATAAGGACCATGCATACAATTTAAATAATTGAACAATCTATTATGTTGCCTACTACCTGCTAATCCCTCTGCGTAGCAGTAATTGTGTGTTTGTGCGTGTGTGTGTGTGCGAACACGACTTACCAGTGTCGCATCACAAGAGCTTCCAAGTTATCTACCTAAACATAGACAAAACACATTACCCCCCTGAATACCCTTGTTAGCTGAAGCCTCATAGATAAGGCAGATGATAGCAGTGTGAATGCAAACCACACAGCTTTGCAACACAGTCATGAAAATATTGAAAAGCAACAGTCAATTCAAACATGTGTCGCTGTCCCTCTATGATTTAAACTGTACGTGACAATTTGACAGTGCAGAGGCAGCAAGTCTTATTGTCTATATAGTCGGCCTACCCAGAACAGATATGTGTTTTGCTAATAAAACAAAGTGTTGCATGCCCGTATTATTGTCTGGGCACAGCCTACCGTACCCGGGTACTGTGATGTCCAGTTGCCAGAAATACAGACTTTACGCTCCTCTCACGGTAAGCAGTATAGACAGCACCGTAAGAATGTTGGTCTGTGGCACAGGATGCTGCTCACTGGCGATACAGTACTCCTCACCAAACTCCAAAATGACTCCCCTCACAATTGAACGAAGTGTTTCCGCGGTGGCTCCTTGCTGTAACACACACCTTTAGCTTTTCCTTCTGTTCATAGACAGCATCTCCAAGTCCACACCCGAAGAGAAATTTCTCCTCCACGTCTAAGTGTGGAGAGGCAGCTAGTGCGCATGCGTGTGCCGATTTACCCCAGCCGCAGCCTAACTACAGTGTTTCACCTAGTGAGTATGCTCAGCCTGACTGTGCCATTCCTGAGGCTAAGTCTTCATTTCGGGAAACAGCGCATGCTCCCACACTTATTGCGAAAAGCCTCTTTGCACAGGTACTTGCACTCCGTGCCGGGTCTAAGTCCTGTGTTGTGCCTAGACACCATGCTAAAGCTGATAGTCTTTTTTCAGACACTTTATTTCATGCTACTGAGCATGCTCAGGCACTTACTGCATCAGAGACTAGGTCCGGTAATGAACTCTTTGGCCCTGCCCCTGATGTGGGGGGCCCATATAGACCACAGGGCATCAGGTGTCCTGACGATGTGGCCAGGCCACTCCCAAATGGCTTGCAGAGGCCCGCCCTTATGACTTGTCACCTCATTATTGATGGTCAGACGATGACTGATGAGGTGTTTGTGTCGTGGCAGCCATGAGGTCATTATTGAAGTTGCGTTGCGGTTCCAAATAGGACGCTAGTTATGCCACTCATGACGTGTCACTCTGCTTTTGTCTCCAGGAGGTGCATTGTGGTCCACCCTGGTTTGGGGCGGACTCAGGTTATAAAACGGGCTGGAGCCAACAAGCGGGTGCACAGTCTTCTATTATGCTCCGAAAGAGCACACCTCCATGTGTTGAACCCATTGCGGCTTTAGGCCAGAGGTAGGCAGGGATACGGCGTCGATGCAGGCTGCCACAGTTGGTAACGCAGAACGGTTAAGACCAGCTCCTGTCCTACCATTCCTGCTTGTGCAGCCCAGTGGCATTAACAGGCCTGCTGCTGCTGATGCGCCTGCTGTCCACAGGTGTGGCCCCTACGCACACGGTCAGCGTACTCAATGGCTCCTGTGTTGTTAACAGAGAGTTCCTGGGCTGGGTGAGCATGTGGACCCTGTGACGCTAACAGGGCTCCCAGTCTCCAGATCCGAGTGGCGTCTAACTCGGTTCAGGCTACTATTAGTTTCATAGCCACACAGCTCTGTATCCTCCACCTAACCTTCCATTTTCCAACCTCTCCTTTTCCATCTGGGAGCACGGTGGACACTGACTGCTGATGGGGATATATACCTTTCTCTTTCTTTTCTTATTAATTTTAAAATAAAGTGCAACTCTGCAGGGACACCGTACTCAATGCCATCTCAGCACAGCAGCCAGCCCTCGGTCCCTCAGATGTGGACAAGTAAAAGACCATTTCCTCCTATCCATGACAAAGCGTTGAGATTCACTCTGTTCAGCACTGGTGTTTAGTGGAAAAGCAGATCTAAGATTGCGTACCACCTTCTGCAGATACTCCTGTATACGTGCGTCCCTTTCTATGGCAGGAATTATTTCGCCAAATTTTGTCTTGTACCAGGGATCTAACAGTGTGGCAACCCAGTAGTTAGCATTACTTCGAATTCGTACAATCCGAGGGTCATGTTGTAGGTAGTGCAGCAAGAAGGCGCTGATGTGTCTTGTGCATCCAGGAGGACCAAGTCCTTGGTGTGTTGGTGGCAGAGAGGTGAGAATCGTGCCTCCTTCCTCTGCCCTCTACCCACAACCTCGCACAACCAAAATGTGAGCAAGCTCTCACTCATCTGCTGAGTCTTCCATGCCCATTGCCAGTTCGTCCTCCATTTCTTCATGGGCTCCTGCACCTTCCTCAACACTTTTTGCTGATACTATGCGCCCTTGTTAATCCCTCTCCCCCACCATGACTGCCGCCTAGGTGCCGTTGACCATCTGGACCTCGTAGATCTTGTTATCCCATCCGCATATGACTCCTCCTGTACTTCCTCCCCTTCCTCTTGTCCCAACACCTGACTCCGAATAATGCTTACAGTGTGCTCCATCATGTAGATGACCAGAATTGTCACGCTGAGAATGGCATTGTCAGTGCTAAACATCTTCGTCGACATTTGTAAACTGTGTAGAAGGGTGCATAGATCCTTGATCTGACACCACTCCAGCAGCGTGATCTGCACCACCTCTGGATCAAGTTAGGCCAGGCTATATGTCATAACGTATTGCAGCAGGGTTCGGCGGTGCTGCCACAAACGCTGCAACATGTGCAGATTCAAATTCCTGCGTGTCGGCACATCGCATTTCAGGCGTTTAACCACCAGACCTAAAGACTTCTGTAGCGACGAAAGTTGTTGAGCTGCTGTGTGCAAGCGATGGAAGTGAGCACATAGCGAGCGTGCCCGCTGCACAAGGCCATGTAGGCCGGGATGGTGTTTTAAAAATTGCTGGAGAATTAGATTCAACACGTGAGCCATACAAGGCACGTGTGTCACATTGCCCTGACGATGGCTCGCAGCCAGATTTGCATCATTGCCGCACACTGCGGTTAAGTCATCAACGGAGTACGCTCCGTCAATTTGTACTCCGGTCACCAGGTGACAACGTGTTCCTTTCATGCATAGTGCTGATGATGGGAGAGAAGTTGATGCCAGCGGCGCAGGTGGACGCAGGTTATGCTCACCCACTGGGCTGCATTACCTTGACAGATGCAGAATCTCTGGCTGAATGTAGGTGGTGGGTATCTCAGAGATGAAGTACCATCATTCAGCTACAACCAATGGGAAGACACCACACCCTTTTTTATGCCCATCCTGTCTGCAGACCACTGCCAGACATAGCTATGAACCTCTGGTTACTTTTACCCCCAGTTCAGTTTTATGATTTTGTGTGCTTGTTACCTGACTACTTTTCCTGCTTGCTGTTTATGTACCTTGTTGGTCGATCCGCATTTCACCTCTGCTTGTTTTCTGATTAAGTCCTGGCCGTCCCATTCTGTTCCTGTTCCTCAATTAATGTTTTGTCCCTGCCTGACTACTACTCTCTGGAAATGCAGCCTTCCACAGGTATTGATCACCTTGGGCCCTGTGTAATTCCTATTCCGTGTATAAGGGTTTCAGGGTTTCAGGGTTCTAGGGGTCCTGCTTGGTGAGTGGCTTCCCTCTAGCCTATCCTTTACAGCCCATCTGAGTGTGTGGATTAAGGAAGGTGTTACACCGTGCCCTCTGCAGAAGGCCATGTAGGCCAGGATAGTGCTTTAAAAATTGCTGGACAACCAGGTTCAACACGTGAGTCACACAAGGCACGTGTGTCACATTGTCACGGCGAAGGGCCGCACCCATGTTTGCATCATTGTCACACCCGGCCTTCCCTGGTTGCTGGTTGAGTGGAGACAACCATTGATGAATCTTGGTCTCCAGAGCTAACCGTCCACAACTTCTCAGCGGTGTGACTCACATTTCCCATACATTTCAAAGTAAACATTTGACCGCATGATGTCATTGAGCTCTGCTGCCAGCATAGTAAGAAGGTGTGTGGTATTCCTTGTGCGCAGTTACAAGGAAGGGTGCCCTGACCACACAGGGTTTGGGCTGAGGTGAAGGACTCACACGAGGTTGAGGAGGCAGAAGCAGTGTATTAACTTCTACATACAGAGGAAGGATTGATACAACTCGTGGGGACAGCAAGACTTGTACAGCAGACCCTTCTCCATCTCTCCCCATAGTAACCCATTGCCCAGTCAGCGACATGTAACGCCCCTGTCCATGCTTACTGGGCCAAGTATCTGTGGTGAAATGCACCCTGTCACACAGTTTCTCAAAGAAGCGGTGATGTTTGGTGCTACATGCTGGTGTAGCGCGTGCACGCCTTTGTTGGAGAAGTAGTGGCGCCTGGGCATCGGCTCTTTGGGCACTGCGATGGGCATAAGGTCTCGAAAATCCTCAGTTAAAAAGGTTGGAAAGGAAGCATTTTGGTAGCCAACAGTTTGCAGATGCTGAAAGTCAACCTCTAAGCCATGTCATGCCCTTCTAAAAGCATGTAAAACACAGCAAGGGGACTCCAATCACAGTCTCCCTCGTTTCCACTAATTGGGCCACACACACCCCACTTGACTGGCATCAGTTGACCCCCATTTTCAAGATGAAAAAGATGCTTTGCATGAAGCACTCTCAAAAATACACGTGCCTTTCGCCTCCCCTGGCTGAGCCAGGGGAAGAAAAGTCCTCTGAGAGCCATGACTTGTTCATCTTGGTTCTTTTAGAAACACAGCGAGGGGACTCCAACCACAGTCTCCCTTGTTTCCACTAATTGGGCCACACACACCCCACTTGACTGCCGTCAGTAGACCCCCCTTTTCAAAATGAAAAAGATGCTTTGCATGAAGCACTCTCAAAAATACGCATGCCTTTCACCTCCCCTGGATGACCCAGGGGAAGAAAAGTCCTCTGAGAGCCATGACTTGTTCATCTTGGTTCTTTTTTCAAAAGCGAGGAGACTCCAACCACAGTCTCCCTCATTTCCACTAATTGGGCCACACACACCCCACTTGACTGGCATCAGTTGACCCCCATTTTCAAGATGAAAAGATGCTTTGCATGAAGCACTCTCAAAAATACGCGTGCCTTTCGCCTCCCCTGGCTGAGCCAGGGGAAGAAAAGTCCTCTGAGAGCCATGACTTGTTCATCTTGGTGAACATTAGTCTGTCCACATTGTCAGTGGACAGATGCGTGTGCTTAGCTGTCAGCACACCCCCAGCAGCACTGAGGACACGTTCCGAGAAAACGCTGGCTGCGGGACACAACAAGATCCCCAAGGCGTACGTGGTGAGCTCAGGCAATTTATCCAGATTTGAAGCCTAAAATGAGCAGGGCTCAAATTGCACAGTAATGGCATCGACGTTCCCTTGCATATACTCATATCTGTGTCTCCTCCTCTTTTTCCTTGTCCAGCTCCTTTGTTTTCGCATGAGTATATGTCCTTGTCACTTTCCCATGTGTTTGTGTTGTGTTGTGAGTTGTTTGTCACCTTTTGGACACCTTTGAGGGTGTTTTCTAGGTGTTTTTATGTGTTTGTGATTGCCTGCCATTGTTTCCTATGCGGTTCGAGTTCGGTTCGTCGAACGTTCGCCGAACTGAACTCGAACGAGACCTCAGTTCGATGAACCGAACTCGAGCCGAACCACGGCTGGTTCGCTCATCTCTACAGCTGTCATAAGGAACCTAATTACTCAGAATATTGGTTGCTATTTGATTTTGCATTAAAAATGTTCAAGAAATCTATGTCTGTAGGATCATATACAACATTACATCCGAAATATTCATGTATATACTTTCTACATTTTAAGCTGACATAATAAAAAGGCTCAAGAAAATATTGTTTTGATGGCATCGAAGTGTTTTTTTTATGACAAGTGGACTATGGGATCATTTATAGGTCAGTGCACATTTCCACTACAGAGAAGATGGAGAATTCAGTATATTGCCAAACCACACTGCTTTTTCAGCAAAGAATTGAAGTCAAGAGTTTGTCTATTACACTGAAGTCTGGAAAGACTATTAAGTCCACAACATTTGTGATAACAAACTTGCATCATCCCTCAGTGCCTCAGTGACTACAAAGGTGATTAAAAATAGCATTGAGTGAATGAAAACACATTTACGTGTGCTGCAATGTCTATATTATAGTCAGAGAAACGAATGACTATGGCCCTGCAGTGGCCCGATCAGGATAAATGATCTTCACAGGTAAAGGAAAAATGGTAGTCTCTTACTCTTCACCTCTCATTTTCTAAGTGAAAGGAACAGTTCACTTCTATTCATTGTACTTTATAAAGTAGTATGAATGCAATAAAAAAATAATTACGCCATTACAATAATTTACATTGAATCGTCTCTTCTAGTGTAATTCTCAAGCTTACTTGAGAAATTAAATTTAGTTAGTTTGGTACATAATTATCTTCGTATGACTGAAGAGGATCACAAAAGGTGTTCTTACTAATTTTTGATGGCAGGTATCCGCAAGAAGTCTCCACCATGTAGCCATGCCTCTTTCTTGATGCTTTGTCTTTCCATGGCCATTCTTCAGTTTCTTTACACCTTGTACCCCACTTCTGTTAATGAAGTAGCCTAGTTCTATTGCTGGTTTTTGGGAAGTGTTTGGCCAATACAGAGAGGGCCCAGGAGATTTGATGACTTTTCTGAGATTTTGAGAGTTCTTCACTCACTCTAGAAGTCTCAGTTCAGAAGTGGTGGTATGTATGCTTTAAATTACCTATGATATGTAACATATTTTAGCAGGTATGTTAGCAGGTATGTGCATGGTTGACAATGACATAATTTCTACTGTTAAAGAAGTTGTTTTCATTCAAATCAATTTTTTCCTTAGCTTCAGTTTGCTATAAAAAAAAAACAACAAACCAGGTTGTACTCCCCTTCCTTGAGTTAACCAGCGAGTTTCTGCCACTGTTCCTTGTTTTCCATTGGCTTTGGTGCTGATGTCATGTCAACTGAGCAGCAGCCAATGAGTGAGCTCAGTAGCTCTAGCGGGGCATTCTTGTGCTATAAAAAAAACAACAAACAAACCAGGCTGTACTCCCCTTCCTTGGGTTAACCAGCGAGTTTCTGCCATTGTTCCTTGTGTTCCATTGGCTTTGGTGCTGATGTCACGTCAACTGAGCAGCAGTCAATCAGTGAGCTCAGTGGCTCTAGCGGGGCATTCTTGTGGTATAAAAAAAAACCAAACAAACCAGGTTGTACTCCCCTTCCTTGGGTTAACCAGCAAGTTTCTGCCCCTGTTCCTTGTGTTCCATTGGCTTTGGTGCTGATGTCACGTCAACTGAGCAGCAGCCAATCAGTGAGCTCAGTGTCTCTAGCGGGACATTCTTGCTTAGATGGAATGCACCGCTATAGCTGCTGAGCTCACTGATTGGCTCCCTCACTTTCACTGTGACATCAGCACTGAAGTCAATGCCAGACAGTGGAAACGGTGGCGAAAACTCTCCTGTGGACCTGGGAAGGTAAGTACAGTGCTTTTTTATACCAAACTGCAGCCAAGAGAGAAATGTAATTGAAAGGGAACAACCCCTTTAACACTAGAAGTCCCAGAAATTTCGAGCTCCCCCCTGAAGTAAAGGTAGAAATGTTAAATGACCCCTCTCTGGGACTTCTAGTGTTAAGTTCTTCTGTGTGCATTATTTTTTATATAATCTGCTACATAATGCTAATTGAATTGCTGCTCACATAGAAGTCAAGTAAAACGACCACACAAAATACCAGTAAAAGGTCTTCGGGAGAGCTGCTTCTGACAAAAAATAGCATTAATAGCACAGGATATACAGAATAATAGATCAAGATTAGGGGTGGTCTTCTCAAAAAGGTAATCTGTCAGAGAGATACTGTAGTTGTGCTACTGATTGCAGTAAATGCAGCACCTGAAAACAGTATTGGAGCCTATATGATTGTGTTATGCATTTATACCCTCGGTAACAAGCTTGTTATATAACACAAATAAATTGAAGGGAATCTGTCATTATGTCTTTATATCAGATGCAGTGCTATGGCTGTATACATGCTTGTCTCCCCCCAAAAAGATACCTTTTGTTAAAGTGTTCTGAAGTGACAGTCACTGGTAATCAAGTGTAGAAGCTATATGCAGATCAGGCCAGAAGTGCACTTTGGGCTTGTCAACGCAATTAGAACAAATCCTAGTGCACTGACACCCCCAATGCACTTCTAGTCTGATTTTCATAGAGCTTCTATATTTTCCTGTGACTGGCAATCACATGGAGACTAAAAAAGTAATTTTTGAGGGTAACAAGTGCCTATACTTCAATATGTAAAAAAAAAAATAATGTGTAAAAACGTACTGCAGGTTTCCTTTTATATATTACCATAGGAATGTAACCTTAATAAAATTATGAATGGTGATCTAACACATAAGCCCATATTCATCCTTTGCATTTTTTAGGTCACTTTATTTGTCTTTTGCTATTAGTTGTTTATTTTACTGCAAAATTCTTTCAAATAGCACACAATAATATTTATTCATTCATATAGCGCTGTTAATTCCACAGCACTTTACATACAATGGCAACACTGTCCCCATTGGGGCTCACAATCTAAGTGCCCTATCAGGAGGAAACTCACACAAACTCGGCTAGAACATACAAACTCCTTGCAGATGGTGTCCTTGGTGGGATTTGAACCCAGGACCCCAGCGCTGCAAGACTGCAGTGCTAACCACTGAGCCACCATGCCGCATATGATTCATGAACTAGGCACAAAGAGATAAATTTACTTTTTTTCTGTCCTAAACTGTTTTTGTAACTTTTTGGTGTCAAAAGACGCACATTTTGCAAAATGGCACAAACATTGTTACAAAATCCTGGCAACTTTTTAACAAGACATAAATGAGTCATGCATAAACATCTAGAATCATTAAACTTGGTCCACAAAGAAGAAAAAAAAAACAGTTACATAGTTACATAAGTTGAAAAAAGACCTAGGTCCAAATAGTTCAACCTTCCTCCACCAGTTCTACATTTTGTCCCTATAGACCGCTTTACACGCTGCAATGTATCTTACAATGTGTCGGCGGGGTCACGTCGTAAGTGACGCACATCCGGCATCGTAAGTTTCATTGCAGTGTGTGACAGGTACGTGCGATTGTGATTGAACGGTAAAACGTTCATCGCATACACATCGTACCTTTCTCTAGAATTGAATGTTAGATTATTCATCGTACCCGGGGTAGCGCACATTGCAGTGTGTGACACCCCGGGAACGATGAACAGATCTTACCTACGTCCTGTGGCTCCCGGCCCACAATGCGGAAGGAAGGAGGTGGGCGGGATGTTTACGTCCCGCTCAGCTCCGCCCCTCCACTTCTATTGGCCGGCTGCCGCGTGACATCGATGTGACGCCGAATGTCCCTCCCACTCCAGGAAGTGGACGTTCGCCGCCCACATCGAGGTCATATGGAAGGTAAGTACATGTGACGGGGGTTAATCGTTTGTGCGGCACGTTCAACAAATTGAACGTGCCACACAAATGATGGGGGTGGTGCAAATCGCATACGATATCGTATGCTTAATTGTAAGGTGTAAAGCAGGCTTTAGACACTTATAACCAACAATGTTGTGTGTACTGAGGAAATCATCCAGCCCTTTTTTAAAAGCTGTTATAGTATCTGCCATTACTACCTCTTGTGGTAGGGTATTCCACAGTCTGACCGCTCTATTGTAGACAGATTGTGGAATGCCCACAACAGCTAAGAACAAATAAAATATACTTAAATAAAGGTGCAAATAGAATAATAAATTAGGTGCAAACAAAGAAGGTGCAAAACAAACAAAACTAGACAGAAAAACAGACACAAAGGCAATGATCAAAGATCTCAGGGAGTCTGGATCCCTAGTTTCAGTGGACATCTGGCTGGCTATAAATTGGGTGTTACAGGAACTTTAGAGTGATGATATTAGTCAGTAATTATCATAATAACAGTAAAGTTTGGAATACCAATCCTGGCTGCTTCTCTACATCACATTTTAATTAACTGAATAGCCTTTTCCTCTAGATATCATATCATTTGCCTTTATAGTTTTCCAACTGTTCCTCTTAGAAATGTAGATTTGCGTTAACAAACAATACAGTTTTCATGGAAACATCAGATCCTCACCCACATTAGTTACCACTGATGCTGCATCTGTTGATAGCACAAAGGCTATTGTGCATGTGATGTGCTTATTCATTGTGTATGTATTATCCTACAAATGTCTTCTAGAAAGATGAGTATTTAATCTAATGACTGTAAATTATTTGTGACGTTGTGCTTCCATGGCCATTAGACACATTGGAAGGGCACCTGAGGCTGATTGATGGACCTAGGGAAATAAAAATTGACATGTACATCAGGAAGCGGTAGTATGACCTGTATGTAAAATCCATTAATGCACAATTGGGAACAGTAAACTAACGCATGAGAAAACGTGCTAATGACAAACTGCATGTCCTTTATAGGTATATAGTGTTGTCATCAATCATTTTTATACAGAAATAAATATGGGGCTCTAGTTGAAAGTGACCAAGTGGCTGGAAATGCAGACAGATTTTAATTTTGCATTAGTTTTGGCATCCTTAATGTTTGTAATGAAACCTTAAAATGCCTGTTTCAGGAAAAGAGCATGAGTGTTTCCCAATAGGTATGATTCATGTCATATGGAGCCGAATTGACTGCAGGGAAATGAACAAGCAGTTTTGCTCATATTCTTTTGATGTCCGTTTCAGCACAGGAGACCTGTTTTTACTTTCTAGTTGTAAAGTAAAGAGAAGGGAATACAAGTAATAATTTGGAAATCTATGTATTGCACTTGTCCAATGTGTGCTTGCGTTATACACTGTGACAAATGAAGTGGAAACCAGAAAAAGAAAGAAGTAAACAATGATTGTAAGGCTACATTAATGTATTTGGTACAACATTTGCTTTGACAGCACTATTAATCATATGTACTTTGAGTGGCAGCTCAGTGCTGCTATTAATTTACTATTGTCCATTTAATACAACAGTGTTTGTCATTTTGCTATCAATATGAGCAATGTTAGTAATAATATGACAATTATTATTCTTATCGGTATTGAATATGCTTGAAGATTGATGCCGAAGGAGTATTGTTGCCTCTCATTCCCATATCTGCACAAATGTTTTCATTTATTTGATATCAGACAATGCCAACCATACATCACAACAGCTTAGGCTAAGAGATGTGACACCTGCGTAAAGACAGGAGCCATTATTGTACCATGGGTTAGAAAGGTACTACAGCTTGTTTGCTTCTTTGTTTGCAGCCTGATGTCCTACAGTCCGACACCCAAGGGAAAGAATCCTAGAAAAAGTTTTGAAAGAATGTTTCCATCTCAGAAATTTATGGTATCTGACCAATAGACAATTGCCAATGTCAGTAGAAAGGTATATTGGAATTCAGAAAAGGTATATTGGAATTCAGACCAACTCTCCCCTGAGAGTGGAGCGTATTGAGATCCTGTAGATTGAGATATTGAGCGTATTGAGATAGATTTGGTTCGTGTTGAGGAGATTAGCATGCACTCACCTATAATGTCAAGGTGCCAGGGAATGGATTATAAATAACCCTTGTAGCAATATGGAGAGAATCTCTGCACACTTATTTCAATCTGCAAAGTCTATAATTGTAGATAAGGTTCATACAAAATAGGTGAAGGTGATAGGGAATATAGATGACAAACCCAAAGTTTGGTTTTCGAACCAAACACCAGCCTAAAAAAACAGAGCTCGGGTTTGGAGTTCAGATGCTTTATGTGCGAACTTATCTTGCGCGAGCAACACTGTGCTTGGGTACACTCGGTGCTCAGCCCAGTGCGAGCCGCTTGCAGTGTTTGAACGGTTTGTACTGGGGGTATCTACAGTGTGATTAGATGTAGTGTGTAACAAATAAAAACAATTGAAAAGCCCGTCCACGTTCTCCCGACAGTGATCTGCTTATGACTGGCTATATGTGGGCAGAGACTAACTGCCAATCAGTGATTCCAAACCTCCTCAGGCCAAGTTCGGAACAATGGAGGTTCGGTTCGTTTGCTGCCAACGAACCAAACTTCCAAAGGTTTGCTCATCTCTAAAAGGAAGCAACATTGCGACCTAACCGGTCTTGATCACAGTGTTGTGTTGACAAATGTGAAGTACTTCTGGCACTCCCATGTAGAGTGTTCGGGAGTGCCAGCAGTACTTAACACTGATCAAGACCGATTAGATTGAAACGTTGTTTCCTTTCACCTTCATCTATTTTGTATGAACCCCATCTACAATTAAATATTTTGCATATTAAAATGAGTGTGCACTGATTCTCTCCATATCACCATAGGTTTTTGGCATATCACCTATAAGGTGGGAATACCCATACCATGAAAATTCCAAACTGTGGAACAAATTTAACCTCACCCCATTTTGCTTGTAATCCTTTAAAACTCTGCAGATAGAGGGCTTTTTTGTGCAAAAGTGTCAAATCTTTTCAGATGCTATATCTTCAGGCTCATAGAATTTGTGAAAATGACAGTTGTTCTTTAATTACCAGCTGCAACCAAAGAAACATTGGGGCTGCAAAAAGCCCACAGATTTGGGTTGTGTCCTGGGATCCAGCAGAGGGCAGCTGTAAGTTTGATGACAAAAATGGTGATTAACATGAGTTTGTATTTCCTGCTCTTATCTTTCTCAGGGGTCTGATTAGTCTTGCTCACAACGTTGCTAATATATTAGATAATTAAATGTAACTGAATTGCCAAAGTGTACATAAAATTAAATAATTACAGCACAATTTTTTCCAGACATGTGACTTTGTTATGCTGATGGAACTTAAACATTAGAAAAGTTCATAGTAATAAATTGCATTTCCACCAGGTAAATAAGCTATTAACCAAGCATTAGTGCAGTGCTATTCATATCAAGACTGTTTTAGTGGACTTAACGTTAACCAACCGAAACCAGTATGATTATGCTTCCATCACTTACAATCAGTATCATTACCCACACCAGCCTGCCACATGCATGATGCCCCAAGCTCCCACAGGCCCTTGGACACAGTACCAGGCCCCCCCACAGGCCCTTGGACACAGTATCAGGCCCCCCACAGGCCCTTGAACACTTTAAGCAGAACCAAGCTTACTACATAGATACAGGAACAAAACCAAGCTTACTACATAAAGACAAGAGCAAAACTGAGCCTACTACATAAATACAGTACCAGAACTGAGTTTACTACATAGATATTGGACCAGAACCAAGCTTACTACATAAGTAACTTGCGTACTGGACAAACATTGGATACAGGGAAAAAAATGTTTTATTCCCCCTCAGCTACTCCGCTTCCTGTCAAATCGATGGTGTAAGGAATTGTTACGTTCCATGCTCACTACAAAGCGGCTCTTGGATTCTGGCTTTTAGATTGTGACATCTCCCAAGGAGCCCAACCTCAGGCAGGCTTCATAGAACAACCAATATTACAGAAAAGATTGCAACCTGCAACTATGTCACAGGTGCGCTGTTGGAAGTTGGTGAGTGCATGCACCAGCCATCACCCTACCTTGCCGCAGAAGTTGGCACCCTATACCTGTGCAAATAGCGCCTCCACTCACCGTTGGCTTGCCCTAAGAGCCCTATTGCTCCCTAAGAATGAGGATTGAGTGTATTAAACAGACTGCCCACATGAAGATGATCATTCACAAAATGTTCACAAAGGGTAGTGCATATTTGGGACAAGTTGTCCTCAGCAAGGTGTAAGGTCTGAAAATAACCCGATATCAAATTTATAATACAGACTGTAGTTAATTCAATGAGTTTCAAAACACATTCAAAACAAGACACTTTAACAAAAATCAGTCAGTGCCAAAACACACTCGACGCAATTCCCCTCAAAGTAAGAGGTTCTTCAAGAATATACACATACACAAAAAGACAGATATACTGACTACATAGAAATATACAATATTTCTAAAGGTAATCAAATGCCAAAAGTGCAAATGCATCAAGGTGTTCTATTAATCAAGTATATTGGTCATACAGTGCAAATGTATAAAGTGCACTCATCAATCACACATACCATTATCATAAATACAATAACAAAAATTACACAATCCTTGTCCATAAAGTGCAAATGCATAAAATATGCTGTAAATCACATGGACTATTAGTGTCAACAATTAATAAACAATCAGGGATGAGATATACCATATTTTTCTGTTTATAAGATGCACTGGATTATAAGACGCACCCCAAAGTCAGAGCAAAAAAGGGGAAAAAAAATTGGGTTCATTTTATAATCCGGTGGTGTCTTACTGAAGGGGGCGGCAGCGGTGGTGGAGCAGAGTCACAGGAGACAGGGGCGGTGGGTGTTCCAGAAACTGTAGGCTGTGCTGGGGCTGTGGCAGAGGCTGGTGCTGGTTGCTGGGGCAGCTGTGCTGGTGTTGGGCTCGGGCTGTGGTGGCGGCGGCAGTGGGCAGTGAGAGTTTCAAAGAAATGGCGCCCTGAATCACTGCAGATTGAGCTCTCGGCTCCATGGCAAGCCGAGATCTCATCTGTGCAAGCGGCACCTCCGGACGCTTTCCTAAAGTCCGCTGCTGGGAGATGAATTCGGCAGCCGGAGGCGGCGCATACGCAGATGAGAGTTTGAGCCAAGAGCTCCATCTGTGCAAGCTCCGCCTCTGGGCGGCATTATTTGAAGTCTTCCCTGCCCGCCCCCCAGCGCCAGTCCAGCCGCTGGAGATCCCGCACAGCTGCCCCAGACACTGCACAGCCACCAGAGACCCCGCACAGCTGCCAAAGACCCCGCACCAGCCACCGCAGACACTGCACAGCTGCCGCAGCCTCCGCAGATCCCGCACAGCCGCCGCAGAATCCGCACAGTTGCCGCAGCATTCCTCCGGTCTCTTGCAACCCCTCTCCATCACCCAGGTAAGCTACATTTAGATTATAAACACAAATCACAACACAAAAGTTGCTTTAAAAACAACCAAAACAAGGTATTAGGCCCAAAATTATTTTATTATTTATATTCAATTATTTTAAAAAAGAACAGGTATCCAAAACAAAAATATCATAAAAAAATATATAGCACGTGCTTTTTAGATTATTGGACGCACCCCTCACATTCCTCCCATATTTTTGGGGAGGAAAAGTCTCATATGTCTCATAATCCAAAAAATACAGTGTATATATATATATATATATATATATATATATATATATTTATATTTATATTTATTTATATATTATTGCTTTGGGCATTTGATTACCTGAAGTGATATTCTATGTGTACACTCCTGAACAACCTCTTACTTTGAAGGAAAACGCGTTGTGTGTGTGCTTGGCACTGACTGATTCTTGTTAAAGTGTGTTGTTCTGAATGTGTTTTGACACTGATTGAAATAACTACAGTCTGTATTATAAATTTGACATCAGGTTATTTTCAGACCTTACACCTTGCTGAGGACAATTTATCCTAAATATGCACTACCCTTTGTGAACATTTTGTGAATGATCATCTTCATGTGGGAAGTCTGCTTAATACTCTCAATCCTCTTTCTTAGGGAGCAATAGGGCTCTAAAGGGGGTTTTACATGTCGTTAATGTTTTCTCGTCGGGGTCACGTCGTTAGTGACGCACATCCAGCGTCATTAATGATATCACAGCGTGTGACACTTTTGTGCGACCTTAAACGATCGCAAAAGCAGACAAAATAGTTTGCCACGGAGAGGTCGTCCTAAAACCAAAAATCGTTTACCTCTCATTAGCGATGTTGTTCCTCGTTCTTACGGCAGCACACATCGCTGTGTGTGACACCGCAGGAGCGAGGAACATCTCCTTACCTGCCTCCACCGGCAATGCGGAAGGAAGAGGTGGGTGGGATGTTTCCATCCCACTCATCTCCGCCTCTCCACATCTATTGGATGCCTGCCGTGTGACGCCGCACGACCTGCTCCCTTAGAAAGGAGGCGGTTCGCCGGCCAGAGTGACGTCGCAGGACAGTAAGTCCGTGTGACGGGGGTGCGCGATTTTGTGCGCGACGGGCAGCGATTTGTCCGTGTCGCACAAACGATGGGGGCGGGTACGCACGCTAGCGATATCGGTATTGAAATCGCAGCGTGTAAAAGCCCCTTTAGGGCAAGCCAACAGTGAGTGGGGCGCCATTAGTGCAGGTATAGAGTGCCAACCTCCGCTGCATGGTAGGGTAATCTTAGGGCAAAATAGGGTAAGAGGCCCTTCCTCTGTGTATTGCAATTCTTATGTGACTTGTACCGCAACTCGTACCGACCTGAGGCATCACACCGACATGTCAGTATTACCATATATGGTAGTGAACACGGTGAATAAAATATCCCCAAACCAATAGTGCTATTGCACTTTTTATGCAATTTTTCCACACTTGGAATTTTTTTTGCCATATTTCCAGTACACTATATGGGAAAACTCATGATTTCATTTAAAAGTACAACTCGACCCCCAAAAACAAGCCCCTCATATGGCAAGAGTGACAGAGAAATAAAAAAAGTTATGCCTCAGAAGAAGGGGAGCAAAAAACAAAAACGTAAAATTGCCCTGGGGTGAAAAGCTTAATGTGCACACATACGCAGACATGCACTCACACACATACAGTACAAGGACATGTACACATATAGTACGCAGACATGCACATACACAAACATTTACAAAGACACGTACACAGATACATACATACTTGAAGACATTCACAAAAATACCTATAAACAGACATAAATATATACACAGTCATATACACTAACATACATAGAAATAACACATACTTCATGCACACACAGACACAACAGAGGTATATTTAATTTTTGGAAGCCTGCAGCAAGCTTCTCATCTTCTCCCAGCTTGTCTCCCATCCGACTCCTTTCCGGCGAAAGTGTCAGTGCAGGACACGCTGCTTGATAGCCATCAGTTTAGTAGACATGTGTGGGTGAGTCTATTAGTAGTGGTATGACTGGGCCAGTGCACAAGCAGAATTAAAGGCACAGTACTAGCCCGGCCGCATCACTAGTTGTCACGCCCGTATAGTGTACTGTGATGGCCATCACATAGAGAGCCAAAGTAGAAACAACAAGCTCTTCACAGCTGCTGAGTGAGTGTCCCAGAGTGCATTTGCCCCACTGCCCCCCAGCCCAACCCTTACCCCCAGGTACTTAAATTCAAAAGAATAATTAAAATTATTTTTTAGAGCACAATTTCTGTGGAAAAGAAAAAAAGAAACCTTTTTGAAGATATTTATGGTCCTCCTTCTTCTATATATGGTAAGTAATTCTTAATCTAATGCTAAACTGATACATTTATTCTTAATGGGAAGCCATAACATGATGTATGATTTTTATGTCTATATCAAAAGACAGGTATGGGTTAAATTCTAGTTAAATTGTATTTTTGGAAACAGAGAGAAGTTAATTTTGTATGTAACTTTCTTTTCATGAGTATTTCTGTACTAGGAAATTTAAGACGCTGTAGCTTTTTTTTCTCCAAAATACCATAGTAACCATTTTTCTTGACTTTATAAAAAAAAATGTTGTTAGTAGCTATCCAATTTTCAGTTTCTTGGAATTTTTCCTATGCTGTAATTAAAAATTGAGTTCAGTTTCTTATGAATTAAATAAAACTGTATTTCTCAATATTGGCAAATTGTACGTTGATTTTCATACAGTGGCATGCAAAAGTTTGAGCACCCCTGGTTTAAATGACTGTTATTGTGAACCGTTACAGTTGTTGTGAAATGATCTCTAAAAGGCATAAAGTTAAAGATGGCGCATTCGTGCTCAGATAACTTTGACCAAGGTTTCAGACCTTAATTAGCCTGTTAGGGTTATGGTTTGTTCACTATTATCGTTAGGAAAGGCCAGGTGATATAAATTTCACAGCTTTATGAAAACCCAGCCTCCTCTAACCTTGTGTGAAAAAACGCAGCAATGGGTTCTTCTAAGCAGCTGCCTAGCACTCTGAAAATGAAAACGGTAGATGCCCACAAAGCAAGAGAAGGCTATAAGAAGATAGAACGGCATTTTCAAGTTGCTCTTTCCTCAGTTTGAAATGGATGATCCTAATCCCACGTTAAAATCCACAATAGACTACCTGAAAAGGTGCAAACTGAAGGTTTTACATTGGCCCTCACATTGAAAATCTGTGGCTAGACCTCAAAAGAGCAGTGCATTCAAGATGACCTAGGAATTTCACACAACCGGAAGACTTTTCCAAGAAAGAATGGATGAAAATCCCTCAAACAAGAATTGAAAGACTCTTGGTTGGCAACAAAAAGCATTTACAAGCTGTGATACTTGCCAATGGGGGTGCTACTAGGTACTAACCATGCAGGGAGCCCAAAGTTTGGAATTGGCCCATTTTCCTTTTTTGTTCACTTTAAAATGTAAAGGATGCAATTTTTTTTTCTTTTGTCTAAAATATAAAGAAAATGTCATCTTTAACTTAATGTCTTTTAAGATCATTTTATCTTCAACTTGCTTAACTGTTAACAATAACAGTAATTTTTACAAGAGGTGCCCAAACTTTTGCATGCCACTATACATTTGGAATATCTCATCTGTGCAAAGCTAACATTACAAAGTGATATATACAATGGTATTATTCTTTATTAGTTTGGATTAAATAATTTCACATTAATGTCATTTGATTTGATTCCAACATCGGCTTCTGCTTCCTTCATGGAAAATGTTAATTGATACAGTAAAGGCCCTGTCACACACAGAGATACATCTGCAGCAGATCTGTGGTTGCAGTGAAATTGTGGACAATCAGTGCCAGGTTTGTGGCTGTGTACAAATGGAACAATATGTCCATGATTTCACTGCAACCACAGATCTGCCAAAGATTTATCTCTGTGTGTGACGGGGCCTTTAAGCTATGTAAGTTCAGCAAGGTGCAAGAAGTGAAAAAAGAATACAAGTCACAGATTTGTAAATGATGTAAAATTAGTGATAGTCTACATTGTACTTTTACTTTACACACTGCGGTAGTCTATGAGCAACAAAACTGTGCAAGACCCAACAACAGTCTATGAGCACCAAAACAATACCAGACCCAACAGCAGTCTATGAGCACCAAAACAATACCAGACCCAACAGAAGTCTATGAGCACCAAAACAATACCAGACCCAACAGCAGTCTATGAGCACCAAAACAATACAAGACCCAACAGCAGTCTATGAGCTCAGAAAATAATACCAGACCCAACAGCAGTCTATGAGCACCAAAACAGTACCAGACCCAAGAGCAGTCTATGAGCACCAAAATAACACCAGACCCAACATAAGTCTACAAGCTCAGAAAACAATGCCAAGATTGATGGCAGCCTGAGCGCCAAAACAATGCTAGACCTAAATGCAGTATATCATTCCCAGAAAACAATGTCTGCTCTGCCTCCATATGGAATTTAGCTGTTGAGAGAGTGTAATCATTTTGTGTGCATAGCAATCATGACATCGCAATTGTCTGTCTATTTTTCCACTAATACATTGTTTGGTAACAGCATTATCTATTTGTAATTTTATGTACAGTATAGACCAAACGTTTGGACACACCTACTCATTCAAAGAGTTTTCTTTATTTTCATGACTCTGAAAATTGTAGATTCACATTGAAGGCATCAAAACTATGAGTTAACACATGTGGAATGAAATACTTAAAAAAAGTGTGAAACAACTTAAAAAATATGTCTTATAGGCTATGCAGTTAATGGCACTTTATGTGTTCCCTTCCCTGCTTCACTCGGTACACCGGGCCTCCTACGAGATTCGAGAAGTTGTATCTGGGGGAGGGTGCCCTGCGGCACTCACTTTCCCTGACGTACGACTTGTTATCGGATCCCGGGAACTTGCCCCCCTCGGCCTACTTACTGCAGTGGGAAAGGGGCCTAGGGATCGCGCTATCTGACTCGCAAAGAAATAACATCTTACTGTTGGCGCATAAAACTTCGATTAGTTCCAGACAGCTGGAGGCCAATTTCAAATTACTGACTAGATGGTGCAGAGTCCCGACTAGACTTCATAGGATGTTCCCCTCAGTTGACCCCATCTGTTGCAGATGTGGCTCAGGGGAGGGTGATTATGTGCACATCTTCTGGTCCTGCCCTACTCTACAGCGGTTCTGGTCAGAGGTGAGGGATGTCATTGGACAGGTGACCGGCACGAACGTTACATTGGGCCCGGAATTGTTTCTCTTACAGTTATCGGAACTTCCGGCCCCTAAGTACAAGCGCTCCTTGCTTAGATTTCTGGTCATGGCTGCCAGGTCTTGCATTCCGCTTGGCTGGAAGTCCACTACCCCCCCCACACTGACACAGTGGGTCTCAAGGATGAACGATCTCATGCATATGGAGGACCTGACATCCTCTATCAATGAACGTCAGCATGAGTTCCATAGGACTTGGTTTCTCTGGTTGGAGTTCACCCATTCGGCTGATTACACTAGACTGTTCTCTGTTCCGTGGCAGTCGTGAGGCTCCGGAGAAACACCTTCCTCTCCCGCCTCCTTTCCCCCCCTTCCTCCCCTCTCCGCATCTTCTTCTACCCCACTCCCTCTTTTCTTTTTTCCTTTTCCTTCTCTCTTTCTTCACTTTAACCTTTTTTCTGGCTTTGCTATCTTCTATCAGCTGTGTATTCTATCTTCTTTTTGTTGGGTTGGTTTATAAAAAGTTTAAAATGGGTCAGACTTGAGCAGGTGCGGGGTCGAGAGCTTTGTTTGCGAGCAGACTGATACTATGCATGTCATTGTTAAATGTTATTTTTTCTATAATGATTATTTGCTGCCCTGTGTGGAGCAGGAGATACCCTGTACTGATTTGAGTTTGACTTTAAAATAAAGAATTTAAAAAAAAAAAAAATGTCTTATATTCTAGGTTCTTCAAAGTAGCCACCTTTAGATTTGATTACTGTTTTGTAATCTCTTGATGAGCTTCAAGAGGTAGTCACCGGAAATGGTTTTCACTTCACAGGTGTGCCCTGTCAGGTTTAATAAGTGGGATTTCTTGTCTTATAAATGGGGTTGGGACCATCAGTTGTGTTGTGCAGAAGTCAGGTGGATACACAGCTGATAGTCGTACTGAATAGACTGATAGAATTTGTATTATGGCAAGAAAAAAGCAGCTAAGTAAAGAAAAACGAGTGGCCATCATTACTTTAAGAAATGAAGGTCAGTCAGTCCAAAAAATTGGGAAAACTTAGAAAGTGTTCCCAAGTGCAGTGGCAAAAACCATCAATTGCTACAAAGAAACTGGCTCATATGAGGGCCGCCCTAGGAATGGAAGACCAAGAGTCACCTCTGCTGCGGAGGAAAAGTTTATCCGAGTCACCAGCCTCAGAAATCGCAGGTTAACAGCAGCTCAGATTAGACACCAGATCAATGTGGTATAGCGCGGCTTGAAACTTGACTTCATCTTCATTGGATATATTCTACAGTATTATGGGAAGTTCCTGTTGCATTTTGGTCTTGTTTTCCCTTTGATGAGAAGTCATCTTGGCACTTATCTGTACCTTGTGTTTTATGTTAACAGCCTGCTCCTAGCATAGTAGGTAAGAAAACTATCTGTGTATTACTTCATATTGTGTATTGCAGACTATCTGTATTTTATGTACTGTACAGTTATGTATTCTGAAATACTGCTGCTATTACATCCTATCACTTCACTCTTTCCTTCCAATCAACTATTAATACATGAGAATGGTAAAAATGTACAGCCTTTTTCTTAAGACGACAGGGGGTTTAGCTATTCACACTACACACCATGCTAACATAAGGACAGTATAGTAAAATGACTGCTGACAACAAGCTGAGAAGATTACTCTACAGAGCCTGCCAATATTCATGCAGAACCCACATACGGATATTGCAGTAACTTCATATTATTGTACCATACAGAGCCTGTCATTATCCATGCATAGCCCTTATGGATATCACAGCAATCTCCTAACTGTTGCATCATATCTCAAAGTCTAGCATCTTCTTTCAAGATGAGATCAAGATCTCAAGTTGGTTTTTCCAAGACATCATTTGTCAGCAAGGCCATCACCATCGCCAGCACAAAAGCTGAAGCAGCAAAAGCACAAGTCGCTTTTCCTGAGCAAGAAATTCAACTAAAACTATAGCAAACGGGGGGCGTGTCCTGGACATGGAGGAGTGAAGACGCTCAGAGCCGGAGCTCCCGGGCCCAAAGCTTTACACACTCTTCCCCTCCGGCCGCGCGCAGATACAATGCCCCCAAAGAAACGGCCACCTGCAGTACATGATCCGGCATCAGATAGAGGATCCTCCGGAGGCCTGGCAAGATTCCTCTCCTCCCCGGCAACGGCACCCCTCAGCGCCGGCAGAAGCAAGATGGCGACGGCTGGAACAGGGAGCGTGGTGGAGGGTAAGCCTACGCAGGCAGCGCGGCTGCAGCGCCAGCTAAGTGAAGGGGAGATGGGGGAGGAGGAGGCTGGAGGCACTGCCGCTCATGGAGGGAGCCCAGCCACGTCCAAATCAGCGGGGCCCCCACAGAGAAAAGATGGAGAGCAGATCCCGGGAGGTACCTTCACATGGGAGCCGCAGGCCACTTCCAGGCCCCCTGGCGCCCCCAGCCTGAGGGACGGTGACTCTGGGAACCTGGGTGCCCCCTTGGCCTCCCCCCCTGACATGCTGGATATACAGGCCCTGAGGGAGCTTATCGTTGCCCTCCCCAGCAAAAAGGATCTGGATGAGGTGGCTTCTAGAATAGAACAGGCCCAGCTGTCAGCACTGTCTTCGGTGAGGGAGGAGATGGGGGTTCTGGAGGACAGGATCACGGCCTCTGAGCAGGCCCAGGGATCAATGGAGGGCAGACTGGAGCGCTTGGAGAAAGGCTGGGAAGCTTCCAACATACGTATTAGAGACATGTCCCTGCTCCTGGATGACCAAGAAAACAGAAGCAGGAGAAATAATGTCCGACTGAAAGGCATTCCAGAGGACTGGTCACCTGAACTCCTGCGCTCCAATGCTTTGGCCATCTTTAATATTGTCACAGGCAGACCCCAGGACGCAACCTACCTCTTCGATAGGATCCACAGGGTGGCCCGCCCTAACACCAGGGCATCCTCCAACACCAGAGACGTCCTATGCCGTCTCCATTATTATGGAGATAAGGAGCGGATCCTTCAAGGGGCATGGGCACATGGCCCAATAGAGATGGACGGTGCACTCGTGTCATTGTTCCCAGACGTCTCCAGTCGTACCCTATATATGAGGAGGCTACTTCACCCGCTATTACTCCGAATCAAAGAAGCGGGCGCCACCTACCGCTGGGGACACCCCTTCCATCTTGTAGCCCGCAAAGGAACTGCTGTCTATCTGTTGAGGAGACCCTCAGATCTACCGGGACTGTTCATTTTCCTGGGGATTGACGAGATGTCGGTCCCGGATTGGCTCGCCTGGGACCCCCCGACCCCTGTGAGGCGGAGGGAGAGGGGTGGGGGGGGCGGTCCTTCCTCCTCGTCGGATGAACGGGGCTGATCCCGCTTGATTATTGAGCCCCTTGATATTTCTACAGCATTGAATGATGACATGTGCATAATGTTTACCTTCCAGGTGCTTTGGGGTTTAAAGTTTAAGGTCGTTTCTCTCATAAGTAATATTTGCTGTGTCGCGCGCGGCCGGCGGAGGGGGATCTTTTCCTAGTCCCGGCTGGAGTGCCGGGATGTAAAGTCCGGCTTCTTTACAGCTGGGCCCGGACTTTGGCCCCTACGTGATTCCATACTCGTACCCGCTTTCCTTTCTTCCCTGTGGACCCGCGGCTGGTTCCTAGGTCTGCGAGCTTTGCGTGAGCTTCTATACCCTGTGTGCTTTCTCTCCCTTTTTTTTCTCTCCTACTCCCTTTTCTCAGCTGTACCTCTACTTGTAATTGCCCCCTGATTCCTAGTTAGTTCCCGTCTCTCCCTCTTGCAGGGCGGACATTCTCTCTCCTTCTATCCCCTTTCTTAATCCCTGCGTACTCTCCCTTTTTCTAAAGCCACTCTTCATTCCCCCCCCTAGCCCCCCTCTTTTCTTTTTTCTCCTGTCTTTCTTCCCCTCCCTCTTTCTCTCCTATCACCCCCTCTTGCTTCCACCCTCCCTTTTCTTCCTCTTTTTTTTTTTTTTTCTTCTTCCCAGTCCTTCCTCCAGGGAGCTAAGGTTGGCCAGTGATGAAGGAGACGTGTTCTGAGTTACGTATTGGCTCACTGAATGTGAGGGGATTGCATGACCCCGGGAAGCGCTCAATTCTCCTGAACCTCCTATGGAGGAGCCGCATACAGGTTGCTTTCTTGCAGGAGACACATTACAGTCTGGAGAAACCATATAAGCTTTCGGACAAAAGGTACCCGGTTGTGTTTCACTCCCCCTCTCCCGACCCCAGATCCAGGGGAACCAGTATACTAATAGCAGGTTCTCTACAATGGGAGACAGTGGAGTCAAAGACAGAGGGGGAGGGGAGACTTCTATTGGTGAAGGGGCGTATAGCCTCCCAATTATACACATTTGCGGCCATATACTTGCCAAACACAGGTCAGTGCACAACGTTTTTCACTTCCTGGACTTAATAGACGACTTTGCCGAAGGCACTTTAGTGATAGGAGGGGACTTTAATTTCACCTTAGACCCTAATATCGACAATTCTGGGGGGGCTTCTTGTTTACCACAAAGGGCTACACAGCGTATCAAACGGGGACTGCGTGAATTTCAGTTGATAGATACTTGGAGGCTTCTCCATCCTGCAGACAAAGACTATTCATTCTACTCGCCCGTTCATGATAGCTACTCTCGTCTAGACCACTTCTTCGTCCGTCATAGGGACCTCCACGCCCTGCGAGCAGCGACAATTGAAAGCATCTATTTCTCTGACCATGCGTTGATTACGATCTCGCTTGCCCTGGCCCATCCCACCGACAGGCAGTGCCAATGGATCTTGAACAACTCACTGCTAAATGATCCGACAGTCATGGATGAGATCCAATCGGCTTTGTCGGAATACTTTGGGCAAAATACAGCTGGGGAGGTGTCGCCCAATGTGGTCTGGGAGGCCCACAAATGCGTTGCGCGGGGGCTTTTTATCAAGCATGGCTCGCGTCTGAAAAAAGAACGGGCGGCACAGGTGGCTGCTCTTCTTTCCGAAATTCATCAAGTAGAGGCCCTCCATAAGAGATCTTGTGACCCAGTGTCCAGATCTCGTCTGACTCAAAAAAGGGAAGAGCTGCGCACCCTATTGACGCATAAGGCAAAGGGTGCCTTGGTTAAATGCAGGAGACATTTTTATGAGTTCGGAAATAAGAGCGGCAGAACCCTGGCCAGAGCGCTACGCTTACAAAGAACGCGGGGGTATGTCCAGCGGGTCCAGAACCCGGGTGGGAGGATGGTGACTCTGCCCAGGGATATCGCCACGGCCTTTGGTAACTTCTACGCCTCCCTTTACTCTATTGATGGAGATAAAATCAACCCAGCCCAAGCAGACTTACGCCTGCGGATCAGGAAATACATTAGTGATTCAGGAATGCAAGGGCTCCGTGCGGAGGATGCAGAGGGCTTGGAGAGACCTATCACAGAACTAGAATTACTCGAGGCTATCAAAAACTCCCCAACGGGAAAGGCCCCGGGCCCCGACGGCTTCCCCCTAGCCTATTACAAAAAGATGGGATCAATGCCAAATACTCCCTTCCTTCAGGCCTTCAATAATGTTGCAATGAGTGGCTTGTCCCCCATCCCTAGAGACACTTTGTCGGCTAACATAGTCGTCATCCCTAAGGAGAGCAAGGACCCTTCTCAGTGCGCGAGCTACCGTCCCATCTCCCTGTTGAACACTGACTTAAAGCTTTTTGCGAAGATCCTGGTGGACAGGCTTTCTCCTCTGATGGGAGGCCTCATTCATTCTGACCAGGTTGGGTTTCTGGGAGGGAGAGAGGCCAGGGACAACACGACCAAAGCGATAAACCTGATTCATAAAGCCCGCATGGAGAAGTTGCCGTTGATGCTCCTTTCCACAGACGCCGAAAAGGCCTTCGATCGTGTTAATTGGGTTTTCATGACGGAGGCCTTGAGGGCGACTGGGCTAGGCAGGTCTATGTTGAACTGGATTGGCTCTCTCTACAGTGGTCCCACTGCAGCGGTCAGGGTGAATGGCCTTCTCTCCGACAGGTTCCCGATAACTAACGGGACCAGGCAGGGATGCCCCCTGTCTCCCTTGATATTTGTTTTGACCCTGGAGCCCCTACTATGTCATATTAGAAGAAATCGTGACATCACGGGTCCTCGCACTAAGGTTCATGAATTCAAAATTGCAGCCTACGCAGATGACCTCCTATTTTTCCTCACGAATCCCTTGGTCTCCCTGCCCAACCTGCTTCGGGAATTTGAGATTTATTCCTGCCTATCAAATTTCAAAATAAACATGACCAAGTCTGAAGCCCTGAACGTGAACTTGCCTCCGGGCACGGTTGCCTCACTTCAATCATCCTTTAGCTTTAAATGGGTATCCAGATCTCTCGGTTACTTGGGGGTTCGGCTGGCGGCGGATACAAACTCGCTTTTGAAACTGAACTTTCTTCCCCTCCTTGGGACTATCAGAGAGGATTGTACGAGATGGGCGAAAGGCTGGTTCACTTGGTTCGGTAGATGTGATATCTTTAAAATGAATGTCCTCCCTCGCATCCTTTACCTTCTCCAGGCTCTTCCAATACGGATTCCCAGCTCCTTTTTTAAGGATCTGGCCGCCCTACAAACCAAATTCATCTGGGACAATAAGCCAGCTCGAATCTCCCGCTCTTTACTGTGCAGACCTAAGAGGAGGGGGGGGATGGGAATCCCTGACTTGAAGGTATATAGCTGGGCCTCACACATGGTCAGGGTTATCGACTGGTGTCGCCACGCCAAGATGAAACCCTGGGTGGCACTGGAACAAAGTTTCACTGCAATCAGTCTTACCGCAGCCCCTTGGATACCGAGCCCTCTTCCCGCTAACCTAAGGCATCACCCTACAATCGGTGCTACTTTGGAGTGTTGTTCCCTGGGACAGATCCGCAGATTACTACTCCCAATTCCCTCTCCTCTCTCACCCATAATTGGCTCCCCAGACTTCTATCCGAGTCTGACGGACCCCGTCTTTCGCCGATGGATAGAAGAGGGGCACTTCCGGGCGTGTCACCTAATAACTGACGGGGGCTGGCCCTCGCTCGGGGCACTCACAGCTTGCGAGACACCGAGACAGTTGGGAACCTGGAGGTCCATGCAACTCAGACATTACATTAGCTCTCTCCCCGACCACTCGCTGTATATGCCTCGCCCCACGGAGTTTGAAGCGCTGTGTACCCGGGAGGGAGTGTTACGGCACTCTCTCTCCCTGGTGTACAGGATGTTGACGGACCCTGGCGACCTCCCCCCCCCACATTTCTCGTACACTGGGAACAAGACCTGGGTCTCTCCCTGACGGATACGCAAAGGAATAAAATTTTGGCGCTCGCCCACAAGACCTCCATAAGCTCCAGACTTCAGGAATCCAATTATAAACTTCTGTCAAGGTGGTATAGGGTCCCAACCAGAGTACACAAGATGTTTCCAGGCGTAGACCCGTGCTGCTGGAGATGTGGGACGGCTGAGGGGGACTTTGTACACATATTCTGGACATGTCCGGCCCTCAGAGGGTTTTGGAGCGGAGTGGGGGAGGTGATTAAACACGTGACTGGAACATCACAGACCTTGGGTCCGGAGCAGTTCCTTCTCCAATTGACTGAGATGTCTGTCTCTGCATACAAGCAGTCGCTACTGCACTTTCTGGTGATGGCGGCCAGGTCATGCATCCCCTTAAAGTGGAAGTCGGACGCTCCCTCTGCCCTGTCCCTCTGGGCCTCCAGGGTCAATGAGCTTCTGCAGATAGAGGAACTGACCTCCTCCTTACATGATCGGTATGAGCGCTTCCACGGGATCTGGCTCCCCTGGATGCAATTTAAGCTCTCCAATGAATACGACCTCCTTTTGCGTGATGCGTAGATGGAGCGTATTCTCCTCAGTCGCTGGCCTCTCCCCCCTGGTAAACCTCCCCCCACCCCCTTTTTTTTTTTTTCTCCCTCTCTCTCCTCTCTCTTCTTCTTATTCTCTCCCCTTCTCCTCCTCTTCTCCCATCTTCTTCCCCCTCTCTCTCCCCCCTCTTTCTTTCTTACCTTCCTCCCGCTCTGTCCTATCCCTTCCCCTTTCCACTCTTCCTCTCTTCCTCTACATTCCTCCCCCCTTTCTTCTCTCTCAGCTGGTGTGAACTCTATGTTGAGAGATGTCTGATTGATCTTTAGGCACTCTAGCCTCCTTTTGGTACTTCTCCTTTTTGCCTTTGATAAAAATTGTAAAAGAACGGACCCGTTCGATAATTTGTTGGGTTGGCCCAGACGCTGGTGACTTTGTATTGAGATGTATTCTCCCAAACTCTGTGCAATTGTTTTTGTTTATTTTGCCAACTGACTGATTTATGGTTTGTAAGGGTCTGTTGTATAAATAAAGAATTTAAAAAAAAAAAAAAAACTATAGCAAACATCCATGGATGCAAAATGATGCGACTAGAAGCAGAAAGAGCCAGTGAAAAGAGGCGCCTAAAATAAGAAAAAGCACATCTAGAAGCAACATTAGAGGAACTCTCTATCGTAAAAGAAGCAACAGCTATAGTGGAAGCAGAAGCCTTAGCGACAGCAATGTCTCCTGACAATGAATATGGCAGATGCAGTAGTGCAAATGATCTAGAGCAAGTCCCTCGTGATTCATTGCAGTGTCCTTCAGAGTACATCCATCAACATTCTAAGGCATATGGCTCCTCAGATCCACAGCTGGATACAAGGCATCTTGGTAACAAGTCAAGCCAACCAGGTTATTCGAACCACCAAAAAGTCAACTATCAGTCTCCTTGCTGTAAAGAAGAGAATACTCATCGGAATGAGACTGACTACGATAATCCTTCTTCAGAACAAAAGAATCGAGACCCGCCCCAACTCAAAGAGATGCCCTTTGCTACACCAGTTGGACTAAACCAGAGACATCTAACAGGTATGACCACACAGCACACATATACTCAGACAACACACCATCAGATGGTTTCAGCTCCAATCAAGCCACAATGGACTTTGCCAAAGTCTTTGCTCAACGTGAGCTGGTTACCAAGGGACTTGTAAAGTTCAGCGATCTTGCCAAAAACAACAGACCTTGGTGAACATCCTTCCAAAATGCCATCAGAGACATAAGTCTATCATGTAGGGAAGAACTGGATCTCCTGGTAAGGAAGTGAGTCTGCTAAGCACGCTAAGAGAATCAGAGACATTAATGTAAATTATCTGGATGATGGTCTCAAAAGAATGTGGGATAGACTTGATGGATGAATGTTATAGTTCAGTAGAGGTCATAGAAAGTGCCTTGTTTAAGAGAACAGAGGGCTTTCCTAAGACAGCGAAAAAAGACTATCCAAAGCTTAGAGGGTGAACTGACTTGTTAATGGAGGTATGTGTAGCAATGGCAGAAGATCTAGTGGGATTGTCATTCCTTGATACTGTAAGAGATGTAAAACATATAATTCAAAAGCTTCTACACGATCTGCAAGAAAACTGGGTCACACGTGGTTCTAGGAATAAACAAACATACAATGTACTATTTGTTAGGGCCAGGTGGACGGGCAGACCCAGGAGGTGGATCCACTGGGCCGAACTCCTTGATGATGGTAAGGGGTCCGGTAGCTGGAGCACTACTGGTAGCAGGACAGTCCGTGCACAAGAGTAGAATGGTGAAGTCCCTGGGACCACGGAGTCACTGATGGTAGTCCGGGTGACGGAGCTCCGGTTCGGAAGCCGAGATGTTGTCAGGCGTAGTCCGGAACCGATGGAGCGAGATGACGGGTCACCGCAGGGATCAGAGATGAAACGGACTGTCAGGATGGCAGATAGGCAGCGTTCGGGGCTCGGGATTCGGCAGGACCGGATGACGAGGCAGGATCGGCTCTAGAAGAGAGAGAGGTGAGTATCTCACAGGAACACAAGGAGACCTGACTCCTAGCTTAGGGAACACGAAGAACAGGCCCCGCCCACTTGGACACTTAACCCCTTTATACCCTGTACCTGTGAGACCAATTTCCTGTTAATGGACGCTGGCCCTTTAAGAAAGGGTCAATGACCGCGCGCGCGCCCTAATGCGCATGCGCGAGGCCCGGGTGCCAGAAGCCAGGGCAGGGAGCGGTGAGGAGGAAGCAGCAGAGCCGGGCTGGGGCTGAGAAGCCGACGAGCGCCGGGAGCGGGGACCAGGACGCCTGGGAAGCGGAGACACAGGAGGCTGGAGACCGGGGAGAGACGCAGGGGAGCCGGGGAGCGTGGCAGGTGAGCCGGGGAGCAGAGGAAGGGACCCGGGGAGCATGACAGTACCCCCCCCCACGCCCCCCACCCCGCAACCGGGACAGGAAGGCACGGATCAAAGGAGTACCCACATTCTCCCGGGGTTCCCAGGACCTATCCTCAGGACCATAGCCTGCCCAGTCCACCAGGAAGAACTGTCGGCCCCGTACAATTTTCATGGCCACGATATCCCTTACCGCATAGATGTCGTCATCGGCAATAGGAGGAGGAGCCGAACTGGCAGCAGCGGAGAAGGGCCCAAGGACAACCGGCTTGAGCAGGGAGACGTGGAAGGAATTGGGTATCCTCATCGTGGCCGGGAGCTGCAGCTTGTAGGAGACCTCATTGATCTTGCTGAGAACTTTAAATGGCCCTATGTAGCGAGGTCCCAGCTTGTAGGATGGCAGCTTCAATCGGACATACTTGGAGGCAAGCCATACGAGATCTCCTGGAGAGAAACACGGAGGGTCCAGACGCCTCTTGTCTGCGTGTCTCTTCATCCGCAGGGAAGCACGTCCAAGGGACGCCTTAACAGAGTCCCAAATGGTTGCAAAGTCACGGGCTACAGCATCAGCAGCAGGGATATCCGAGGAAGAGGATACAGGCAATGGGACGGAAGGCTGAAGTCCGTAAACGACATGGAAGGGAGAGCTGGAGGACTCACTGACGTGGTGGTTGTGGGAGAATTCAGCCCAAGGAAGAAGCGTGGACCAATCGTCATGATGGGCATTGACGTAGTGACGTAGGAAGGAGGTCAAGATCTGATTGACCCGTTCCACTTGGCCGTTCGACTGAGGATGGTAGGCAGAAGAAAAGTCCAGAGTCACTCCCATGTGTTTGCAGAGAGCCCTCCAGAAGCGGGAGGTGAACTGAGTTCCTCTGTCGGAGACAATGTGTGATGGAAAGCCATGCAACCGGAAGATGTGTTGTACATAGGCGTCAGCGAGTTCCTGGGCAGAGGGCAGTCCAGCCATAGGGACGAAATGAGCCATTTTAGAGAACCGATCCACCACGACCCATATGACGGTGTGTCCGGAGGACAACGGCAAGTCCGTAATAAAGTCCATCGCAATGTGTTGCCACGGAACTGAGGGTATAGACAGAGGCAGAAGACGGCCATATGGCAGGTGTTTGGGCGTCTTGTTCCTGGCACAAGAGGAGCAGGCTGAGACAAAAGAAGCGACGTCCGTGCGAAGGGATGGCCACCAGTAATAACGGACAATCGTACTCCATGTCTTCTTCTGACCAGCATGACCGGCTATTTTCGAGGCATGGCCCCAGTGTAACACTTTTTGCCTGTCAGTCTCAGAGACGTAGGTCTTCCCGGGTGGTATTTGGGCCAGAGTGACAGGAGTCACCGGAATGATCTTACTAGGGCAGATGATGGGCTGGGATGTCTCTTCCTCCTGCTCCATGGGCATGAAAGACCTGGACAAGGCATCTGCGCGTACATTCTTGTCCGCGGGTCGGAAATGGAGCTGGAAATCGAATCTGGCAAAGAACAAGGACCACCTGGCTTGCCGTGGGTTCAGTCGCTGAGCAGACCGCAGGTATTCCAGGTTCTTGTGGTCCGTGTAAATAATAACGGGGTACACTGCTCCTTCCAGAAGGTAGCGCCATTCCTCCAGAGCCAGTTTGACTGCCAATAGTTCTCGGTCACCGATGGTGTAGTTGCGTTCAGGCGCTGAGAAGCTCTTGGAGAAGAAACCGCAAGTCACCATCTTCCCGGAGGAGGACTTCTGCATGAGCACTGCTCCGGCCCCCGAGGAGGAGGCATCCACCTCCAAGGTGAACTGTCGGTTTAACTCCGGACGGTGGAGCACAGGAGAGGAGGCAAATGCCCGCTTCAGCGAGCCAAACGCGGCGTCGGCCGCAGGTGACCAGTCCTTTGGATTAGCCCCCTTCTTGGTCAAGGCGGAGAGAGGTGCAGTCAGAGCAGAGAAGTGAGGGATGAACTGGCGGTAATAGTTGGCGAATCCCAGAAAGCGTTGGATTGCCTTCAGTCCAGAAGGAGGAGGCCAGTTGAGGATGGAAGAGACCTTATTCGGATCCATCTGCAGTCCGGTATCGGAGATGACGTAACCCAGGAAGGGGAGAGAAGACTGCTCGAAGACACACTTCTCGTACTTGGCGTACAGACGATTCTCCCTCAGTCGTCGTAGTACCAGCTGTACGTTCTCTCTGTGGGTCTGGAGGTCCGGGGAAAAGACCAGGATGTCATCAAGATACACCACCACACAGATGTAAAGAAGGTCCCGGAACACGTCGTTCACCAATTCCTGAAAGACTGCTGGTGCATTACACAGGCCGAAGGGCATCACACAGTATTCATAGTGCCCATCGCGAGTATTGAACGCGGTCTTCCATTCGTCCCCAGAGCGGATGCGGACCAGGTTGTAGGCACCCCGAAGATCCAGCTTGGTGAACACACGAGCTCCTCTAAGCCGGTCAAACAATTCGGGGATGAGCGGCAGAGGGTACTTGTTTTTCACGGTGATTTGGTTTAATCCCCGGTAGTCTATACATGGGCGTAGGTCTCCTTCTTTCTTCTTAACGAAGAAGAAGCCTGCTCCAGCAGGAGAGGAGGATCTCCGAATGAATCCCCTTGCCAGGCTCTCTGTGATGTAGGTAGACATTGCCCTGGTTTCGGCAGGAGACAGCGGATATATCCGTCCTCGAGGTGGTGTAGTTCCCGGGAGCAGGTCGATGGCACAATCGTAGGGACGATGTGGCGGAAGTACCTCTGATTCCTTTTTGTCGAAGACATCCGCGAAGGACCAATAGGCCGAGGGCAATCCCGGTAGAGACTCAGGAACCGGAGGTCGTCGGATGGGTTGTATGGTCTTCAGACAGGTCTCATGGCAAGAAGAGCCCCATCGGGTGATTTCACCAGTACCCCAGCTGACTGATGGTTCGTGTGTCCGTAACCAGGGAAGTCCCAGCAGGATTTGGTGGGACATGTGTGGAAGGACGTAGAGAGCGATGTTCTCGGTGTGCAGGGCACTGATACGCAGTTCAACCGGCCTGGTGATCCAGGAGATGGTGTCAGAGAGGGGTCTCCCATCCACAGAGGCAATCACGAGGGGTTTGTCGAGTGGAGTAACAGGCACCTGGTACTTGTCCACCGTGGCCTGCTGGATGAAATTGCCTGCTGCCCCAGAATCGAGGTACGCCTCAGCCGTGAACCGCGTCTCTCCCGTTGTCACTTGCACAGTCCAGGTAACCGGGTCTGAGAGAGTCCCAGCACCTAGGGTGGCCTCTCCTACCAACCCTAGGCTTTGGAGTTTCCCGGCCTTTCTGGACAGGAGCGTAGCAGGTGTGTGCCCTCTCCGCAGTAGAAGCAGAGGCCCTTGGCGAGCCGCTCTGCTCGGCGTTGTTCAGACTGCCGCACCCGGTCGATCTGCATGGGCTCGTGGACGGAGACACCAGATGCCGTTGACTGAAGTACGGCGGGCTTCTGCGGAGGAGAGGAATGCCGTACCGGACGTCTCTCACCTCTTTGGATCGCTCCTGAAAGCGAATGTCCACTCGAGTCGCTAGGGTAATCAGGGCATCCAGGGTGGACGGTACGTCACGACCAGCCAGCTCATCTTTAATTCGACCTGAGAGTCCTTCCCAGAAGGCGGCGGTTAGAGCCTCGTTGTTCCACCCGAGTTCCGAAGCCAAGGTGCGAAAACGGATGGCGTATTGACCCACCATCAGAGTCCCCTGACGTAACCGGAGAAGAGATGAGGCAGACGCGGAGGCGCGTCCGGGCTCGTCAAAGGTGCCACGAAATGCCTGCAGGAAGTCCTGGATGTTCTTGGTCACAGGGTCCTCCTTTTCCCACAAGGGGTTCATCCACGCCAGTGCCTCACCCTCTAGATGGGACATGATGAACGCGACCTTGGCTTGGTCGGAGGCAAACAAATGCGGCAGCTGCGTGAAATGGAGGGAGCATTGGTTTATGAATCCCCTGCAGGTCTTGGGATCTCCGGCGTACCGGGGTGGTGAGGCCAAACGAAGTCTGGAAGCATCCGAAGAGGTTGCCACGGGAGCTGGAGCCGTGGGTTGTCTAGTGGAAGCCCGGGATGCTGAAGATGTGACTGAGGCTTGTAGCGTATTCAGGCGGGCGTCCACAGAAGACATGAATTGGAGCATGCGGGTCTGAGTCTCACGCTGGCGTGTGAGTTCCTCCTGCATGGCTGCTAGTGCTTCAGCGGGATCCATGGCCTGTTCTTACTGTTAGGGCCAGGTGGACGGGCAGACCCAGGAGGTGGATCCACTGGGCCGAACTCCTTGATGATGGTAAGGGGTCCGGTAGCTGGAGCACTACTGGTAGCAGGACAGTCCGTGCACAAGAGTAGAATGGTGAAGTCCCTGGGACCACGGAGTCACTGATGGTAGTCCGGGTGACGGAGCTCCGGTTCGGAAGCCGAGATGTTGTCAGGCGTAGTCCGGAACCGATGGAGCGAGATGACGGGTCACCGCAGGGATCAGAGATGAAACGGACTGTCAGGATGGCAGATAGGCAGCGTTCGGGGCTCGGGATTCGGCAGGACCGGATGACGAGGCAGGATCGGCTCTAGAAGAGAGAGAGGTGAGTATCTCACAGGAACACAAGGAGACCTGACTCCTAGCTTAGGGAACACGAAGAACAGGCCCCGCCCACTTGGACACTTAACCCCTTTATACCCTGTACCTGTGAGACCAATTTCCTGTTAATGGACGCTGGCCCTTTAAGAAAGGGTCAATGACCGCGCGCGCGCCCTAATGCGCATGCGCGAGGCCCGGGTGCCAGAAGCCAGGGCAGGGAGCGGTGAGGAGGAAGCAGCAGAGCCGGGCTGGGGCTGAGAAGCCGACAAGCGCCGGGAGCGGGGACCAGGACGCCTGGGAAGCGGAGGCACAGGAGGCTGGAGACCGGGGAGAGACGCAGGGGAGCCGGGGAGCGTGGCAGGTGAGCCGGGGAGCAGAGGAAGGGACCCGGGGAGCGTGACACTATTCCTCCATTTAATGTGTTTGTAGAATACTTTTTAGCAAATGAGAGTTAAAAAAGACCCTAGCTTAGATTTCAGGCTGTCATGTGCCAAAACCTCTGTCATTAAACCTTGTACTTTAATGGTGGAGGGCCACAAAAAAATAGTTTCCTCTACAGGTGCAGTCCATAGCGTCCCGCTCTCATCAAGAAGACTAATTCAAGGATCTGAGCAAACAGCAGCCCTTAATCAATAAGCCACTCTCCTTGCTTCAGTGCAAAGCTTTCAACTAAGTCATTGGAAGAACCAAATGCCTTAAGGAGAACCACTTCTGCTACAAATGCTGCTCTTCAACCTCGCACTTCAACATGGACTGTGAGATTTGTGCAAAATGTGCCTAATGTGACAGCACTGAACATAACACAGATCTACACCCTGGACCACCATCGGCGCCACCGCCCCAAGTCGAAGAGCTGAAAGACACAAATACTGACATCTTTCCTCAACTCTTGGTTCTTTGCATGTTATAGATGGATCAAATCTCCACTCATTACTATTCACACTTTAATGGAGAAGATAACATTTGTGGTTTCTACTGTTAAGAGTATTTAGTAACCAAATCAGACAATGAAGTAGAGGTGTTGGATTGGCTCCCAGAGTACCCAGACTTCAACCCAATAGAACAGTTGGGGGTAGAGTTGAAGAAAAAAATCTGTATACATACCTAAGTGAGTCGACAAGTATACACTAACATTGGGAATGTGTAGATGTGCTGCCCAGGGATAGGGGGTACTCACAACCGGGCCAATGGGGTCGCTTCTAGAAGTATCACTGTGGCGTGACCCAGTCTGTGATCCCAGGCTCCACAACAAAAGGGGAATATGTAAAGGGAGATTGTCTGTGACGCCACCCATGGGTTGTGGTGATGAGATGGTGGCACCGCCGCTGCCGCTGGGGACCGTGCCCGGGACTGATGGTATGGGGGCAGCAAGGTGGGATCCCCTCCACGGATAGGGGAGTTGTAATCCCGGGGCCCAATTGGGAGTTGTGGTGGTGGCAGGGCTTGCAGGGATCAGCACACTTACAGTTCGGTTGTCCTGGTGTTGGATGAGGCTGCATTCATGTGTAGGGTCAGGAAACACAGAGTCTGTTTTGTCAACTAACTTGCCAAATGGCCGGTCACCTTTGGCAGGTGTCTTCGGGTCCCACACCTACATGTACAGCCAGGGGCCCTTCTTTCCACACTCTCTGTCTGTCTCTTTCCTGTCTGGACTAGTCCGTTTGAACGGCCTCCAGCTTGGGTCCCTCTCCCAGCATCGGCGGGCTACAACCCTGTCCCGGTCACCGCAGGTTCCCCGCTGCCGGATCTCCATCGCCTGTGGCCCTCACAGCTACCTAGTCCGGTAGTCCAGGGCTCCAACCCCGGCTACCACTTTCTCTGGGGAGCTGCAAGCCTCCCCTGTCAGCTTTCCACTGACTACAGCACAACTACTAAATTCTGCTCTGTCACTTCCTTAACTCCCCTCGCCCCCTCCCTTTTCCTTGGTTCCTTGGTTTTAACAGGGCGTCACATAGAAGAAACCTAGGATCAGTTTTTTGGTTGAGACATGCTTGCATCTGATCAAGAGCCTGCCCAGGATTTAGGCAGTATTGAAAGCCAATAGTGGATTTACAAAATACTAACAAAAAATAAAATATTAAAATGTAGATATTTATGAGCAAAACAGTAACACTGCAGTGACATGACAAGATTTGCATAACCAGTCATATGCTAAATAGTTGCAAGTCAAATTTATGTATGAGATAGCCAAGATGATTATCTATAAAATGAAGGCAGTCTCATGCTCAAAGCTGTAGAGGATGGTGAGATATGGAGCCTAAAAGTCAAAATTTCAAAACATTGTTACCCTTTTACTTGTCAGTGTACCATTTATAGGAACAATGCCTATAGGTCATATTTACAGCAGAGAGCGTTTAGTAATGTAAAGTAAGTAGTAGGAAAATAGGAGTAGTAGTCTGCGCTGCTGGTATTGGATTCAAGAAATCTGGAGAATGTAGTACTGCATTGGACCAGGAGATTTTTCTCAGAATTTGGATTTCCAGACCTGAGGGTACTGCAGCAGCTATCATACCTTGAGTCCTCAGTTGTGGGTTAAACAACCCCAATAGGTGAGAAACTCGTTTATCCCTCAACTAGATCAGTTAGTCTACTGGATAACACCCTTGGTATCCCCTTCTTTCTAATAACATAAAGTAGAATAGTGGAAGGATTATGACGTGATACTATTAGTCAACTTAGTGCCTACATTAATAACCTATTATCATGTTCAAAAGTCTTGGAACAGATACAAATGTTGGTTTTCAGTTTGCTGCTTTAGTATTTTGAGATCTTTTAGTCGTTTCTATGGTTACTGTTGTATAAATATAAGCATTTCATAAGTTTTTACCCTTTTTTTGACAAATATATAAAGTTTTTTTTCAAGATGTCTGCAATTGGCCCTGGCATGCTGGCTATCCGCTTCTGTGCCAAATCATGACTGTTGACAACTCATTATTGTCTAATCAGTACTTGGGTTTATCACAATGTATGTGTTTTTGTTTGTTGGTCCCCTTTTTGAGGAATGACTATAGGTTCTCAATGGGATTGAGACCTGGGGAGTTTCCTGGCTATGGACTAAAAAAATGATATGTTTTGTTTACCAAGCCACTTAGTTATCACTTTTGCTTTGTGACATGTTTTCCTTCATAATCAAGCAATTGTTCATCACCAAATTGTTCCCTTATCATTGGGAGCCGTTGCTCTTGCAGTATGTTTACATATCACTCATTATTTATGGGAGTGTTCTTGTGCGAAATGAAGAATGAGCCCTCTCCCTTGGATGAAAAGTAACCCCACACATGAATGGTGTCAAAATTCTTCACTGTTGGCATAACACAGAAATCATGGAAGCATTCACCTTTTCTTTTATACCTCCAAATATCTCAAACGGTGTTAAAGGGGCGTCAACGCTAAAAAAACCTTTGTAATAAGTACAGGAATTGTTGACAGGCTGTTCAGCTGCAAGGCTAGCTGTAGGGTGGAGAATTAGAACGGGGCAGGCAAAGAGATGTTTGCCAGTGTAGCACAATCAACAGCAGCCTTGGCGCAGACAGGAGACGTGTAGTAGTGGTTGGTGTGGCAGTGGATGGAAGAAGCTGCATGGTAGAAAATTGGGATAATGCAGATGTCTGACAGTGATGGACCAGCAACCATGGTCTCAGCAGCTGCTGAACTGCAGATAACCTAATGAACAGTAAGTAGTTGCCTGACTGAGCTTGAGTAATTGGCAGTCAGATAGATAGTTTTGCAGTCAGATAGATGATATATCCAATTTAATCAATGGCAGCATACATCATTCATGACACTGATCCATTCCTGGTTAAAGGGGTTGTCTTGTCTAAAATGATATCTGCAGGCACTATGACTAAAGACTTATGAATCCTCCCATTGTACGCACTGTGCGCTGTGAGGACTAGCCAGAAACAGCAGTCACGTGACCGCAATTATGTGCTATACATGTTCCAGGCCAGAATCCAACTATTGGGAATGACCTTGCACTATACAAATGTATTGAGCAAGGCTGCTCCCACTGAATGGCTATGCCTACTAGGGCATACGCACCCATTTCAATACACTTATATAGGGTGAAGCCGCGCCCACTAGTTGGGTTCTGGTTCAGAAAATGGCAAATCTTCGCAGTGCACAGTGCTTGCACTGAGAGGATTCATAAGTCTGCAGTCACTCTGTCATTTTAGACAAGACAACCCATTTAATGTAACCATATTAAGACTTTCTTAGCTGGCGCAGAATAACCTAGGGTATGACAAATCCAGTGACTGTGATGTACAACAGTATGTACTGGGCATATTTTCCAACAGCATAGCCTGCACAATGTAATAGATTGGGCCTGCAGCAATCTGTAACAGAATTTCCAAAGATGTCTGCAAAAAGGACTCACTACTACCATGACCACCATCACAACTTTCAGGCATTGTTTAGCCTCCTACATCAACAGTCATGTCCTCATCTGCTCCACAGCTAACAGCAGAATAAGTATATTTTAGCCACACATCACCCTCACCCTTTATCCCCTGTATAGGGATCGGATCTTACATAGGGACCCCTGGGTTGGGGCCAAGGAGTCAACTGCTGACCAGTGGAGCAAGATTGTGTCAAGAAGAGTTGCTATGCAGGGTCAATACTAAGAGCTCCTGCTCAGACAAATAAAAGCAAGCGGATGGTCAAAATACAAGCAGAGGTCAGACAAATCAAGACACAACAGGAGTAAGGAGTAGACCACGAAAGCTGAATTTATTGACTGGCAGTGAAACTTAAAGGTTCAGGAGATAAATAGAAAACAGCCCTATCTAGGGCTCTCAGGAAGGAGAACTCCAAACCAGATAAAAAAAATAACCCTATAGCTCCCTGATTTAGCAGTACCAAACGTCCCAAGAATAAAACAGGACTGTCTCCAAAGGCACAGTACAGCCCAGCAGCTGAAGTGAAAACAGTGGGGACAGAAACTGACACACATGATGGACAAAAAGGATAATTCAGTAATAGCCTGCTCGTTAATCTGGAGTCACGCGTGACTCGAGCGAGGATTGAGTCGCATCACCTAGCACGGCCTGGTGCTCTCCGTACAGGAGCATGCAGCTGCATAGAAATACATGAAGCTTCCTGCTCCTGTCCAGAGGGCGGCAGGCCATGCCAGATGATGTGGCTCAATCTTCGAGCAATTCAACACTCAAATTTTTTGTACCTTTGTTAGGTAAACCGCTGTATTTAAACTTATAGATTATATTGATCTTTCTTTAGGAAGTTAAAAAAATATTGCTTAAATGTTTTACAATATGGGAAGCACACTTTCTGTGATGCAACTGTGGCGCCCTGGACTAGCCAGGTCGTCACATGTAACAACACACACACCCCCACCCCCAGAAGTTCACAGCAGTCATCCCCAGTGAGACCTGATTTCTTCCCTTGGGTTCAGACAGACACACCAGGTGGGCGGAGTTAAGCAGATAGACACGCCCACCGAAGAGTCTAGCTGGCCTGAGGCAGGAAACTAGTTCAGACAAGTCAAGGCAGAGGAAGGGAGAGGAGGTGTGCAGAGTGGCAGAAGCAGACGGGGGCCTAGGTTGGAGCCTAGGGCCCTCGTGTAGCGGTCAGGCAGACAGTGGTGGCCGTCTGCGGGAGCCGGGAAGACAGTCTTGGTGGAACCGTAGGTAGCCGGGATTGGGCGGTGGCCCACCGGTACCGAACCGGGGAGCCAACTGGAAACCGGAGCACAGGAGGAGCATACAAGAAGGTGCAGGAAAGGACTTACACTACCAACCTGGGTTCAGGGGAAAAACACTGCAGCCGTCTGTGGGACCCGTCCATCCAGCCTTTTGTTTTACCAGAGACTCCGTGTGCATTACTGGCTGAGTGACGCTCGAGTCCCCGGGATCCGGCCCACTGCTCGAGCCACCGAGCAGCAAGCGAAGCAGCAGCAGTGCCGGACCCGAGCGTGGTGAGTGCAGCGTCCCCTCCCCGCCCGCGACAACTTGGCGTCACGAACAGAATGTTACCATTCTACCGCCTGGTAGAAGTGCGCCTTGTGTCCCGCTGGAGGTGTCCGGCCGAAAATTTTCAGAACCCGCCATCTTGGGCGCGATAAGTTCCCCCCTCGAGCGTCTTCCTGAGCAGTGGAGGCGCGAAAGCCGAAGCTCCGCCCCTGAAGAGGAGGTGCCGGAAAAAACCAAGGGGGCACAGATGGCGTCCAGCCGCATGTAAACCGCGGCTATAAAAGCAGGGACGCCAGGACTCTGCAAGTATTTGGTTCCTGGAGCACCGCTGCACGAGATGTCCCGTCCGTCCGGCACCGCTGAAACCTCAGTGCCCATGCCCGCGGCCAACGCCCCGACTGACCCGTTACCCCTGTCACCGGTAGCGGAGCTCGCAGCGTCTGTGAGGGAGGGCCCAGACCTGGGGTCCCCAGGCCTTACCTTTGTCACTGCCCTGCCACCGGCCCCGGCTTCCATCCCGGCCGCACCGCTGATGACGACGGCCCCGGAAGTCCGCCCGGCCGCAACGGAGATGACGACGGGTCCGGCAGTCAGCCCAGCCGCATCGGCAGCAAAGTACCCGTCCCGTTAACAAATCTGGGCCCGTTCCTGGACTGGGGTCAAGGGGTGCTGCCCACTTCTTAGGGGCAGCATCAGGGCCAGGTTGTTTGGGTGGGTGACTGAAGGACCCATTCCGTTGTTATTATTAAAAGTGTTTTATTGTTGTTGCAACAGTTGAAGTGATATGCCTCCCGTAAGGGAAGATTTCTGAACATGCTTGTTTATTTTCTTTTCCAGTTGTGAAAATAAAATCGGTGATGGACGGGCAGTCCGCGGACGGTCTGCATTTGACCAAGGGGGATTGTGGCGCCCTGGACTAGCCAGGTCGTCACAGGTAACAACACACACACACCCCCACCCCCATCAGTTCACAGCAGTCATCCCCAGTGAGACCTGATTTCTTCCCTTGGGTTCAGACAGACACACCAGGTGGGCGGAGTTAAGCAGATAGACACGCCCACCGACGAGTCTAGCTGGCCTCAGGCAGGAAACTAGTTCAGACAAGTCCAGGCAGAGGAAGGGAGAGGAGGTGTGCAGAGTGGCAGAAGCAGACGGGGGCCTAGGTTGGAGCCTAGGGCCCTCGTGTAGCGGTCAGGCAGACGGTGGTGGCCGTCTGCGGGAGCCGGGAAGACAGTCTTGGTGGAACCGTAGGTAGCCGGGGTTGGGCGGTGGCCCACCGGTACCGAACCGGGGAGCCAACTGGAAACCGGAGCACAGGAGGAGCATACAAGAAGGTGCAGGAAAGGACTTACACTACCAACCTGGGGTCAGGGGAAAAACACTGCAGCCGTCTGTGGGACCCGTACATCCAGCCGTTTGTTTTACCAGAGACTCCGTGTGCATTACTGGCTGAGTGACGCTCGAGTCCCCGGGATCCGGCCCACTGCTCGAGCCACCGAGCAGCAAGCGAAGCAGCAGCAGTGCCGGACCCGAGCGTGGTGAGTGCAGCGTCCCCTCCCCGCCCGCGACAACTTGGCGTCACGAACAGAATCTTACCATTCTACCGCCTGGTAGAAGTGCGCCTTGTGTCCCGCCGGAGGTGTCCGGACGAAAATTTTCAGAACCCGCCATCTTGGGCGCGATAAGTTCCTCGCTCGAGCGTCTTCCTGAGCAGTGGAGGCGCGAAAGCCGAAGCTCCGCCCCTGAAGAGGAGGTGCCGGAAAAAAACCAAGGGGGCACAGATGGCGTCCGGCCGCATGTGAACCGCGGCTATAAAAGCAGGGACGCCAGGACTCTGCAAGTATTTGGTTCCTGGAGCACCGCTGCACGAGATGTCCCGTCCGTCCGGCACCGCTGAAACCTCAGTGCCCATGGCCGCGGCCAATGCCCCGACTGACCCGTTACCCCTGTCACCGGTAGTGGAGCTCGCAGCGTCTGTGAGGGAGGGCCCAGACCTGGGGTCCCCAGGCCTTACCTTTGTCACTGCCCTGCCACCGGCCCCGGCTTCCATCCCGGCCGCACCGCTGATGACGACGGCCCCCGGCAGTCCGCCCGGTCGCAACGGAGATGACGACGGCTCCGGCAGTCAGCCCGGCCGCATCGGCAGCGAAGTACCCGTCCCGTTAACAAATCTGGGCCCGTTACTGGACTGGGGTCAAGGGGTGCTGCCCACTTCTTAGGGGCAGCATCAGGGACAGGTTGTTTGGGTGGGTGACTGAAGGACCCATTCCGTTGTTATTATTAAAAGTGTTTTATTGTTGTTGCAACAGTTGAAGTGATATGCCTCCCGTAAGGGAAGATTTCTGAACATGCTTGTTTATTTTCTTTTTCAGTTGTGAAAATAAAATCGGTGATGGACGGGCAGCCCGCGGACGGTCTGCATTTGACCAAGGGGGATTGTGGCGCCCTGGACTAGCCAGGTCGTCACATGTAACAACACACACACACCCCCACCCCCAGCAGTTCACAGCAGTCATCCCCAGTGAGACCTGATTTCTTCCCTTGGGTTCAGACAGACACACCAGGTGGGCGGAGTTAAGCAGATAGACACGCCCACCGAAGAGTCTAGCTGGCCTGAGGCAGGAAACTAGTTCAGACAAGTCCAGGCAGAGGAAGGGAGAAGAGGTGTGCAGAGTGGCAGAAGCAGACGGGGGCCTAGGTTGGAGCCTAGGGCCCTCGTGTAGCGGTCAGGCAGACGGTGGTGGCCGTCTGCGGGAACCGGGAAGACAGTCTTGGTGGAACCGTAGGTAGCCGGGGTTGGGCGGTGGCCCACCAGTACCGAACCGGGGAGCCAACTGGAAACCGGAGCAGAGGAGGAGCATACAAGAAGGTGCAGGAAAGGACTTACACTACCAACCTGGGGTCAGGGGAAAAACACTGCAGCCGTCTGTGGGACCCGTCCATCCAGCCGTTTGTTTTACCAGAGACTCCGTGTGCATTACTGGCTGAGTGAGTACCACCGTGCCGTGCGGCACCACGCTGCCCCCGCAACCCTGCACTTCACCAGGCCCTGTAACCCGCCTGCCATTCCTCCCTCACCGGGCCCCGGGACGACCAACCCCCCTACCCACGGAGGGGAAGAACAACATCTAGGCTGCTCCCTGTCATCGCTCCCGGGATCCCCGTCCAGAGCAGCGGTGGTGTCACAACCTCACCACAACCGTGGGTGGCGTCACGGACAATAAATCCCCAAAACCATTCCCCTTTTCACTCACGGGTGAGGAGCACCGCTCGAGTCCCCGGGATCCGGCCCACTGCTCGAGCCACCGAGCAGCAAGCGAAGCAGCAGTGCCGGACCTGAGAGTGGTGAGCGCAGTGTCCCCTCCCCGCCCGCGACACAACCATAGATTGGGGAATTTAGTTTAGTTCTGAAAGTAGCACAGATGGAATTAATACTTCAGAATAAAAAAAAATCAATTCAGTCACACTGAGTGACTATACAGCTACAGGACCTCCCTATAAATCTCTATATTACTTGATACAAGTAAAATATATCTTTGTACCGTGTTAGCCAGTAGAGATAAAAAAAATTGTTTAAAAGAGCAGAGAGTCCTCAGTGGTTGATACCTTTTAATGGCTAACTGAAAAGATGGTAATAATTGCAAGCTTTTGAGACTACTCATGTCTCTTCATCAGGCATGGTAACAGGGAGCTTCTGACAATGATGCTTCTTAGATTTGACAGCCCCCAAATCTAAGAAGCATCATTGTCAGAAGCTCCCTGTCCTCTCCAACACCAACAGGAACATTTCCCTGCAACCAGAAAAAATGTAAGACCTGTCCATTAATATTGACAACGGACAAGATAAAGATTCCCAGATCACATCAGGACTACAAGATCCCAGGTACCTTCAGCTGCACTACAACCAATGTGGTGTACTTAATTATATGTACCAAATGTCCAACTGGGGGGTCTGTATGTAGGGGAGACAGGACAACAGCTCAGGACAAGGATGAATTCTCACCGCCACACAATTAGAGAAAAAAGGATGGATCTACCTGTGGCCAAACATTTTTGTAACTCAGACCACAGCATCATGGACATGAAATTGCTGGTATTGAAAGGAAACTTCAAGTCCCAGAGAGATAGGAGACTATGGGAGTACAAACCTATGATGACCTTTGACACATTCAGAGAAGGAATGAATGTGTCTCATGGATTCATGTCTTTTTACATCAGTTAAAAGATGTGCTCCTCTGACCATCCGAGCGTGTCACAGCCTGGACCAGACCCTGATCAAAGGGCAATAAAACTTTCACACTGAACTGCAGCAGTATTTATGGCCCCACAACAGTTTGCCCCCCTGCCATAGTGATAGTTCTGTTTCATATAACTTGTTGTTTTTTTTTTTTACTGCACTATTCTAAGTCCTGTTGTGTATAAATATGTGACTCCTCAGATTTTGTGTTATACCATGCCTGATGAAGAGACCTGAGTAGTCTCGAAAGCTTGCAATTACTACCATCTTTTCAGTTAGCAATTAAAAGGTATCAACCACTGAGGACTTTCTGTTCTTTTAAACAATTTTTTTATATTACTTGAATCTTTGGACTAATATTCACAGCCTACCACTCCAATACTCAATGTGACACCCTTATGACAAGGGTTGAGGGGAATCTCTTAGTAAGCTCTAGGTTGTACTGAAACATAGTCAAAACTGACACATAATTGTTGACTAATTAGAAACAGAGATTGTTAATGGTCAATTCAGAAAATGACCATTTACACTGGATTGTAGTGCAAGAACAATTTGTATGACAATAAAAGGAAAAAGTACTGGCTACTAATGGCCCACACAGCAGGGCTCACAGATGCGGGGGCTGTATACTGTCTTTGTATGCTGCTAAAAAGGATATGAGCATTGTGAGCTTTGACCTGTCAATCAACATGACTGATAAGACCAATGTCAGTTGAGTTTTTTAGGTGGTTCTCACTACCCCAACTTTGGATTTGTGACAAGTTTTCCAATCAGATTTTGTTCTTCTTTTGTCTACAACTTACCCATAACTCACACGTAGACAACTTTTTACAGACAAAGACTATGTTCCCACAGAGCTTTTTTTTTGGTAAGTTTTTGCTGTGTTTTTTTTATGCAGATTTGCCTTGTTTTTATGCAAATCCATGCTAATAAAATGCTGCTTTTTACAGTCCCAGCAAAGTCTATGAGATTTCTGAAATCTCATGCACACACACAAACACATCAGGTTTTTTTCCTGACTGTTTTGTCAAATACCTGCGATTTTGGTCAGGTTTTTAAAGAATGAGCCTTGCAATTCTATGCTGCAGATTTACTGCGTTTTTTCATTGATACAACCCATTTTGTAGAAAAAAAAAAAGCAGCAAATCCGCACCAAATCTGCAGTAGAAACGCCACTAAAAACGCATGAAAAATGCACCAAAAACACACCAAAACCGCAGATGACTCAATGGAGATTTCCTGCCACAAGATCAGGTTTTGGTCAGGAAAAAAACTTACCAAAAAAGCCCTGTGTGAACCTAGGCAAACTGTAATTCGAGATATGAATGATAACGCTGATCAGTAATATACTGTATACCTACAAATCAGATACTAAAATGAAGACATGAGTAATATTTTTTTGTCAACTCATGATAAACACCAACACAATGCTCAGTTCAAGTTACTCTATTCCCCTATCCAAAAATCACAAACACATCAAGTACTTTATTTTGAAAACTTGACAATTATTCACAGTTTTTAAACTGGCCCCATAATTTACTGGACAATTTATTTATGTCCATATTAAAGATGCTCTTGTCGGACCTCAGAACTGTTACATTTTCAATGCTTTATCTATTACGGTATTGACTTCCATCATTTTTGGTGTATAATGTTGGCGCACATCACAACCCATGACATAACATAAGGTATGCAGAATGAGAGCTGGCACTATTACAATTCTGCGGTATTGTTACCAGCAGCGTGCCAAATGAAGCATCTTGTTTTTCTTTTGTAAACTGTTGTGCCTACAACAACACTTTGATATGTATCCTAATATGTGCTGCTTTAAATAACGGGCACAGTTATAAAACAGACAGCTTTGTAGAGCAATACTGGAGACTACAGAGATCAGGTTGGGGTGCGGTTTAGTTTGTAATTTATAGTGTGTGCCACATTTTCTAATCCAAGTTACTGTCAGCTAACCAATACCAGACATCCAGGTGTAGGCCACAGATGTCATACTTTATTTTTTGGACTGGTAACAGTTCCTCTTAACATCATTAAGTGAATTACATATATGTCTTGTAAAAGTAGTGCCAATAACGACTTATCTTAAAAGTGTGCTGGTATACAAACAGTATATAACAGCACTTTGTATTATTATATATGTGATTTACATCATTGTTATCCACACCTAAAAATTTCAGGTTATTTGTGCACATTTTGATCAGAGCGCTATGCCCATAGATCTCTTTCAGATCAAATCCTATACTGGAGATTCATCTCTATTTGTGCCTTGGACTTATATTAACTTTAGATAAAATGTATCCACAAATAATCCAGTATGATCAGGTGAAGCATAAGGTTCAATTGCAAGACATATCGTCGGAGGTGTAACTTAATACATTTGACGGCCTGGTCAAGTTGGCACAAACGGCCTCATCAATTTCATCTCTATATGGGGCAATGCGAGACCAGTTGACTGGCTATCAGTCAGAGAGTTTCTTTAAGCCATGGGAAAAGCAACTAGGGGCCCCCGACATTGTAACAAAGATCAGGGAGGGGTGGTGGGCCTTACGAAAGGCAATACTGAATCAACAGTGGCGGGAGACTCAGTATAAAGTGATGCATCGGGCGATCTATGCATTCAATTTGCCCAGAAAGCTTGAGAATCTTGAGAGGATTACTCGTTGTCCGAAATGTAATTTAGAAGCAACAGATCTCTACCATGGATTGTGGCTGTGTCCCCACCTTGAGCCACTGTGGGCCCAAGTTTCAAAGTGTGTTGCTAAACTCTGGGACATCAAACTCCTTCTCTCCCCTACTCTGGTTCTGTTCCATGCGTGGGAGGCGGTGAGCGTCGAGGGGAGGAGGAGTAAACATCCCCCTTCACTATTACATGTAATCATACTTGCAACAAAGAGGATGATACTGAAATATTGGTTGGAGTCAAAAGTGCCCTCGTTCGAAGAAGTAACAATCCACATAAAATGGCTGATGGAGTTAGAGAGCCTTGATGCTGGAAGGAAGTCGGGACGATTGGGTAGTCACTTCAAAAAGTGGAGGGAGTTTATTATAACCTACTTCAATTCGGAGGAAATAGGACTGTCATGCCTTCATAGAAATGCATATAATTATTTTATTATGCCAAGTAATAAGATTACATTTAGTAATTGACATTGATACTGTCCACTTGTCCAGTGATATCCAACAGCGCCATCTGTTGACAATGTTGTCTTACTGCAGTTAGTTTAATGTTTCACTGGTTACTGTGCAATGAAAATTGTCCTACCAAGGCTTATGTAGTTACCCATCAGACCTTGCATAGGCTCTGCCCCTTCTTCTTCAGCAGCCATTTCAGTTACATGAACACACACATTCTGCATGCTGAATATCTCTCCAGATCTCTGCTCCTTATGTTTGCCTCTACATAGCACAGTCGGTGAGTTATGATCCCCTGGTTAGGGCTCATCAAAATTATAATGTAGTTGGTCTGTTCTGCAAGTATTATCCTGTCATTAGCTAATATGTATTCGCCATGTAGTGCATTTACCCTGCATGTCCTGTATCAAATGGAATGCTATGTAACTCAGATATGTTGTATGTTGTACTTAGTATTTTCATTTATTTCTTGTAGTTTTACACTGATCTCATTAATAAAAGTTGTAAAGGACCCCCAGCGTCCGAGTCAATGCATTGATGGGAAAGAGTTAAGCTGTCTGTCAACTCGTCTTCCAACGCACAGATTGAGGGTGCCAGAACAGTAAAACGACTACTATTAACGGGGTTGAAGCATAGACGCCGACTTCTATCAGAGAGCAGTCAAGCCGCATACAGACACCATGTCAGATAGAGGATCTGAAGTTTATGTAACACGCTGCACTTAATTCTCAAGCCAAGTTGGTCCTTTTGCTGGGGAGAGACATCATCAGAGTTCACAAGGTGAGGAAACAGATAAACGGTCCTCATAACTCGCCCTACGCTCAGAAGCTAGATCTAGGATGGGTAGTTATAGGGGACGTCTGCCTCGGAAAAGTTCCCAAGCCGAACAACATCCAATCTCTCTACACGAACACATTGGAGAGTGGCCGTCCATCCTTTTTCCTACCCTGCCCCAACAAATTCCTAGTGAAGGAGAATCTCACCAATTTGGCACACTTAAATGGTGGGAAAGACAGATACGCCATGGATGAATTGTGCGACGGAGACAAAGATCATCTAGGGTGCGCTGTCTTTCAAAAGACCAAAGAAGATTATAAACTAGCCCATTCCATTGAAGATGAGACCTTCCTAGAGATAATGGATCAAGGATTTCACAAGGATGAAAACGACAGCTGGGTGGCTCCACTACCATTCAAGCCACAAAGACCCTGTCTTCCTAACAACAAAGAGATGGCACTAAAGCGCCTTACCTACTTAAAGCCAAGTTTCTCAAAGAAGCCAGAAATGGAGGTACATTTCTTTGCTTTCATGGACAAAATATTCAAAATACCAACCGACCAAAATCCTGCAGACCATGCGACCAGAGCGGTATCGGCACCACGCCTCAAAGACACTAACTGGCTAGTCGGACCTGCATTTCTGTATCAACCAGTACCCACTGCTCACGAGACACATACACATGAACTCTTCGAACCCGAATCAGATGTAGAGCTACAGCCTCAAGTTTCCACACTTAGCACAACGATCACCAACAGGCACCTTGATTCCAGCCGCTTCCTCAGATTCTCTACCTGGAGATCGGCCTACAGAGCCTTGACTTGCCTGATACATGTCATTAGATCCTTTAAAAACAGACAATCGAGACCAGCTCCATGCAAAGGCTGGCATCGTTGTCATAAAGCTTACACAGTAGAAGAGCTCACGCAAGCCAAACACGCAATCATCTGTTGTGTACAGCATGAAGCTTATACCCAGACTCTAGAGTCCCTCCGGAACCACAGAAGTGTCCCAAAAGATAGTCCCCTTAAAAAACTGGACCCGTTTGTGGATACTCAAGGACTGCTGAGAGTCGGGGGACGAATTTCAAATGCAAAGCTTGAAAATGACGAGTGTACTCCAATCATTGTTCCTCATGGCCATGTTGCTTTCCTGCTGGTTGAGCATTATCACGCACAGGTTAGACATCAAGGGCGCTTGATAACTGAAGGAGCCCTACGGGAAGCGGGTTTCTGGATAACAGGAGCTAAGCGACTTGTGAGTAGAGTCATCTTCAAATGTATCATCTGCAGGAAACTCCGTGGTTCTTGTCAATCCCAAAAAATGGCAGACCTACCAGCAGACCGTTTGAGTACCGAACCTCCTTTTACTAACGTGGGCCTCGATGTGTTTGGTCCCTGGTCAGTTGTCACACGTCAGACTAGGGGAGGACATGCAATCAGCAAGCGCTGGGCCGTCTTGTTCACATGTTTGAGTATTAGAGCCGTACACATAGAAGTCATTGAGACAATGGACACATCCAGCTTCATAAATGCCTTCAGACGATTCATTTCTCTCAGAGGACATGTAAAGCATATACGCTCTGACAGAGGATCTAACTTTGTAGGAGCATGTGGTGAACTAAAGATTCCCTCAAATCTGGACATTAACCAAGTAGAAAGACGTCTTTCAGAACTAGGTTGTACGTGGACCTTTAACCCACCGCACTCATCTCATATGGGAGGTGTGTGGGAGCGCATGATCGGCATCGCTCGCAGAATCCTCGATTCCATCTTTCTGCAACTTGGTCCTTCGAAGCTCACTCATGAGACTCTAACAACCTTCATGGCCGAGGTAGTAGCTATAATGAACGCCAGACCACTGGTTCCCATATCCAATGACCCTGATGACCTATCTCTGCTCACCCCTTCAACTCTCCTCACCCAGAAGTTTAATGTGAGTATGCCGACTTCTGGAGAGTTTACTACAAAAGACTTGTACAAATCTCAATGGAAAAGAGTTCAAATGTTAGCAGACCTTTTCTGGACTAAGTGGAGAAAACAATATCTCTCTACATTACAGACAAGAGACAAATGGCAAGATAGTAGACCCAACATGAAACCTGGGAATGTCGTCCTAGTGAAGAACACTCAGTCTAAAAGGAACGAGTGGCCTCTAGGATTGGTAACCAAGGTCTTCCCAAGTCAAGACGGACAGGTCAGGAAAGTGGAAATCAAGATTCCCAAGCAAAGTGGAAAGCTGTTTCTTAGACCTGTATCTGAACTTATTCTATTGCTCTAGTTTAAGTTTGTGGCATTCCCCCGGATGCCAGACGGGGAGTGTCATGCCTTCATAGAAATGCATATAATTATTTTATTATGCCAAGTAATAAGATTACATTTAGTAATTGACATTGATACTGTCCACTTGTCCAGTGATATCCAACAGCGCCATCTGTTGACAATGTTGTCTTACTGCAGTTAGTTTAATGTTTCACTGGTTACTGTGCAATGAAAATTGTCCTACCAAGGCTTATGTAGTTACCCATCAGACCTTGCATAGGCTCTGCCCCTTCTTCTTCAGCAGCCATTTCAGTTACATGAACACACACATTCTGCATGCTGAATATCTCTCCAGATCTCTGCTCCTTATGTTTGCCTCTACATAGCACAGTCGGTGAGTTATGATCCCCTGGTTAGGGCTCATCAAAATTATAATGTAGTTGGTCTGTTCTGCAAGTATTATCCTGTCATTAGCTAATATGTATTCGCCATGTAGTGCATTTACCCTGCATGTCCTGTATCAAATGGAATGCTATGTAACTCAGATATGTTGTATGTTGTACTTAGTATTTTCATTTATTTCTTGTAGTTTTACACTGATCTCATTAATAAAAGTTGTAAAGGACCCCCAGCGTCCGAGTCAATGCATTGATGGGAAAGAGTTAAGCTGTCTGTCAACTCGTCTTCCAACGCACAGATTGAGGGTGCCAGAACAAGGACGCTTAATGTCACCATTTAAGGAGACGGCGTGGTATCACTCTGAGAAATTAGGTGGTACACTTGGAGGATTGAAGGTGGGGGTTGAAGGTGACTAGGTGGAAGTGGGTTTAAGTAGAGAGGGTTCGGGGGGGGAGTAGGAGAGTTTAACAAGATGGCTGCAAATTCATTCATATAGTTAGTTATAAGGGTTTCAGTTAGGTATTAAAGATTCTGAGTCTTACTTTGAATACTGTGAACATTGATTAGATGTTGTAGTACTGAATTGTAAAAGCCGCGATATACAATTTTCTTGTCATTTTGCTGATAATATTGTTGATATTATTAATATTATTTGTTCTATGTAATGATGTTTACTTTTGAAAATCAATAAAAATTATAATTTAAAAAAAAAAATGGATCCAGATACAGTCTGAAGCCAGGTTCACAGGAGCATATAAAAAAATCATCAGCAATCCATCCAGAAAACGCGGACAATTTCTTTTCTCTCTTATCATCCATGTGCAATGGCAACTGTTTTTACAACAGCAGTTACTAAAACTTTCCAAGACCATTTACAGGTAAAGAATTACAATGTACGAGTATATGTAAGGCCTGAAACACACATCCGTGAAACACGTGCGTGTTTGGTCCATTTCCGTGTATACTGGAGACACGGCCAAACGTGCACCAACTACTATATCTCAGCGGTTACAATTGCGTTTTTAGTTATGTCCGTTAGTCCGTCTCCGTGATGCGTTTTGTGGTCCGCGTCTCACGCCAGCATGTCCGTTTTGTGCACGGAGCACGCATCCACGGACACCATTAAAATCAATGATTTGGTTCGACAATTAATAAAACACGGATACGTGTCCTAATGGTGCGTGTGCGTGCTGCAGATTTAACGATTGTGAATGTAAAATCGGCCAGCAGGTGTAAGGTATAAGAATCGTGTAGCCGTGCTGCATTACTAGCTGGCTCGGCACATTGTGTGTATTTTCAAAAGCGCATGTATAATTCCTTTTCAGTGCTTTAAGTCTGTCTAAAAATTGAAAGAAAATATGTCTCCACGAGTTGATACCGAAAGAATAATCTCTGCTGTAGAACGGCATCCTGTACTGTGGGACACGAGAATGGAAGGCTACAGGGATCAGCTAAGGCTATGTCCGCAGGTTGCTTTTTACCTGCTTTTTACCTGCTTTTTTGCTGCTTTTTCAACTGCAGCGTTTAATGGCAAAATGGTTGTGTTCTGCTCTTCAAGCAAAGTCTATGGGAATTTGGGTTTCTTGTCCGCACTGTGCAGTTCAAACTGCAGCCTTTTTGTTGCAGAACTTTGGTCAAAAACTCAGCTTTGCAGTGCAAAACCCAAATGGCAAAAACAACTGAAATGTCAATTGTTTTTGCCATTTGGGTTTTGCACTGCAAAGCTGAGTTTTTGACCAAAGTTCTGCAACAAAAAGGCTGCAGTTTGAACTGCATAGTGCGGACAAGAAACCCAAATTCCCATAGACTTTGCTTGAAAAGCAGAACACAACCATTGTGCCATTAAACGCTGCAGTTGAAAAAGCAGCAAAAAAGCAGGTAAAAAGCAACGTGCGGACATAGCCTTATAGTGGAGAGGGCATGGGAGGATGTTGCCCAAGAACTTTTTCCTAACAATGGATGGGAGCGATGTTCTCCAGTTAAACGTGTTCGTTTTGGTAAGTTTTTGTTTTTTTCTTCTATTATCTTTTTTTATGTAAATAATTTCTTATTAATTTTTTTAATTAAAAAATAATATTATAAAATCTATATTTTTTTAATATTTTTTTAAACGGATTCTATGTATATAGATTGAATTTATAATGTCCCATAATACTAGCATGTTCAAATATACAGAACATATGTTTTTTTTGCCTTGTAACCATCCTTCACACAATGTGCAAATTTCATAATGTTAATGTCTAAATGTCCGATTTTTTGAAGCCTATATTTAAGTTTTTATCTATGCTTTTTTTAAAAAAAAGAAAATTAGATAAAAATCATGTGTCGTTTTTTTGGATAAATTGTAACGATAGATAATTTACTTATTATATTTATGAGTATACTAATTTGTTACATTTTTTCCTAAAAATCTATGTGTAATACTATCTTTCCGTTTTTTTATATTTCTTATTTTAAAACATTATTGATATGTTTTCTGATATTGTAGGAAAAAATATACATTCAAATGTAAAATAACAATATACAAAATTAAATAAATTAATTAAATAAAATCGGGGTTTGTGTTTTTATTTTTTTTTCATATATTTCTATAGTCGATACAGTTCGCAGACGATGGAGATCTGCAAGAGATCAATATCGGAGGGAGTTTAATCCCATACCGTCATCATCATTGTCAACCCGAAAAAGGCGTTATGTTTTTTTTAATAATTTGGATTTCTTGAGACCAATAATGGAGGTCACACAGTACGTTGTCTTTCATCATTGTTATTAAATAAGGCTTTTAAAAAAACAAATTACTTTAGGTTTTCTAAAAAAAAAAAATACCCGGAAAAAATTGAAAAAAAAAAATATTTCTTTTTCACATAATTACAGGACAGATGACAATCTTGATGATTATGATGACCAACCTTCCACAATACAATCTGCATCTGCCACTTCTGAGGCTGAAGTTGACCCATGTGTAGCCAATACCCAAGAAACTGACAGACCTGACTGTTACGAGGGGGACCCGGGGAAGCGTGCCAAGATGGGAAATGGACTGCTTCCGCCGGTCAAGGTCCACTGTGCGGTGTAAGGGACCGCCGCTATGGTGGGTGAAGAGTGAGCGGGTTGCTGCTAGCGATCGTCTGGAATGTCACAGATGATCTATGTACACCGATCTGCCCTAACCCGTGAGGGTTGTATGGCACAGATCTCACGGCTCGGTGTACCTGTTGCACGGGGAAGCACAGAGGTGCCGACGCACGTGTGCCAGTGGAAGTCACGAGAATATGGCACGAGGGTAGCACAGAGGTGCCCACGCACGTGTGCTTTCAATAACCAGGTGAGTCCAATGGAGACTTGAGGAGCTCACCTGGGACAGGAACACGGCCTGTTGACGGGGGTACTGCCGGAGCAGCAAGGCAGGAACACGGCCTGCAAACGAGGTACTGCCGGAGCAGCAAGGGCCAAGCCCACAAGAGACAGTAATGCCTGAGCAGTGGCGTGGCAGCACGCTGCCAGACATCCAAACATAGAAGGACGGTCGCGCGCCGCCATGATGGCAGGGGGAGCTTTTAAGGAGGTGCAGCTCCACCCGAGGGCGGGCGCGAGGCGGAGATGACGGACTTGACCCAATCAGGGTCCACGACGTCCCAGCCTGGCCAGTCAGGATTCACCACGTCACCAGCCTTGTCATCAAGCCGTGTGACGTCAGTGAGCGAATCAGGACCCACCACGCATTACACATGCTCACCCTCCTGCCTCTGGGAAATAGAGGCGGGATCCTCGATCTCACAATGTGGAGAGATAACGGGAATCTCACTGCTTCCCTGAGCAGTAAACCTCTGCACATTGCACAGCCTCGCAGACCTTCGGGGCCGCTGAGCAGGAGAGTCTGCGGCAGGCCAGGAATGGGAGACCGCTTCACACCTTGTAACAGGAGAACCACTAGGTGTCACCCTTCTGCTGCCTCTCTGAGAAGGTATCTCCTGCACACTGCGCAGTCTGGCAGACCTTTGGCACTGCTGAGCAGGAGTGCTCGTGGCAGGCAAGGAATGGGAGACTGCCTCAGTCCTTGCCTCAGGAGAGCCATGAGATGTAACACCTGACAGTCATCAAAGTGAACATCAAACCAGTGACACAGGTGTGTTATCAACATTACATACTCAGGAAACTTCAACACAACCCACTATTTCAAATCGTCCACAATCTCCTATAGCAACAAATGTCCCACGCTTTAATCCAATAACACTAAGGGGTCGAAGAATGAGAAGGGGGGATGATATGAGAAGTTTGCCAGAATTAATAGACACAAGAGTTATGAATATTATGAATAGTTTAATTCCTGAAACTGATTGTGAACGGTTTTGTAGATCATTGCCAACAAATCTATCCAAAATACATTCTGAACATCAGGATAGGGTTAGGGCTGCTATAATTATTCTTATAGATGCCTGTCAAAAAACTCCATTTCCAAATAATGTTCTACTAACAATAGAGCAGTGGCGCACTAATTTCCATGACACTAGTATTGATGTTGCAGTAACACAATCTATACCAATGTCTAACCAGCCAACTTCAACTAATATCACTAGTCAGTTGACAAATCCTACTTCTCGAACCTATGATATTCCAAACATATTGAATGTCCCACAACCTTCTCATATATCAATGTGGCCTGCCCAACATACAAACATGCCCTCAACTAGTACATTACCATCAACAGTTAATGTTAACCCTACTTTCCCCACTCAAATACAGCAACTTAGTCAAGCTCAAATGAATCCTACAATTTTTCCAAATATACCAAATATTAATCCAATATTAAATGTCAATCCATCTTTGTTCCATGGCCAAACTAGTGCACAATCACTATTACAGACCCCACACATTGAAAATCCTTACCCATATACTCAACAACAACAAAATCAGCCAAATATTATCTATACTCAACCGATTGGGCAATCTGTGTATGCTCAAAACACACAGGTATTACCTTCTACCTCAGGTGCCGATGTGACAATATTGCCATGTACCAGTCGAACAATACCTACCACAAGTGTTACTCTAACATCTGCAGAAGCAGATTGTCACATAAGTGAGTCAAGAGTCGGGTAATAGTAACGATGCATTTTATGAATAATAATAATTTTTTTTTTCTATTTTTTAAAAAAATATTTTTATTTTTTTTTAATTATTTTTTTAGGTTATAACAATGAATAATGAAAATATTAACAAATGTAATAAAATGTTGATTATAAACAAAAATATATTACAAGGCTGATATTATTTGGTTAGCATGTTTTATTTATTTATTTTTTTTTTTTTTTAAAAATGCATAATATGTTTAATGTCTTTAATTAAAAAGAATGTATGTATCAAAATGATGTAATATTGCTATATTATTATTTTTTAAAAACTTGACTCAATTAAAATAGTCTAAGTTGCTTCATAACAATGTTCAAATATTATTTCACAATCTTTAGGATGTTAAATAAAGACTGATGTTTGGAAAAAATCCCTATGTTCATTTCATTGTTTGGTTGGTTAAAATTGTAATTTGTTTTTATTTTGTGAAAAATGTTTTTAAAATATTATAAATAATAGGATGCTCATGTAAACATGATATAGATTACACATATATTATTGGTAATTGTATTAGCAACAAAATCACTACTTGTCTAAATGTCGAACACGACGGCACAATGTTATTCTGTTCAAGTCTGCAAAATATGACAAAAACATACTCACAAAATGTGGTTCTTAAATAATAATCCATTTAGATTTCCAAAAACAAGCCATGATGCAGTGAGGATATGTACAGCTCTGAGACGGCTACGCGCTTTGTCGCACCCTAATGACATCATCAGTTTACATATGCCTGTGGGCGTGACTAAACTGTACAGCAGACTTAATTAAATAATTATTTTTTTTAAAAAAAAAAACGTGTGTTTCCCCCCCAATTTGAAACCAGCCAGGGAAAGTAACACAGCAGAAGGCAGGTATTATCAGGATGGGGAGCCCCACGTTCTGGGGAGCCCCCCAGCCTCACAATATCGGCCCTCTGATGCCCAGAATAGCCTCATCAATGAGATGAGACTGCTCTGGCACTTTTCCCGGTTCTTCCCGATTTACCCTGGTGCGTTGGCAAATCGGGGTAATAAGGATTAAGGCTATGTGCGCACGTTGCGTAAGAATACCTGCAGTTTATTCAGCACGTTTTCCTTCCCTTGGTTTTTGACCAAATGGCTTTTGACCATTTTTTAGCGCTAAAAACGCATTCGTTTTTACCGCATTTTTAGTGCGTTTTTAGCGCTTTTTACCTGCGTTTTCACCTGCGTTTCTGCAGATGCGTTTTTGAGATCAAGACACTGAGAAATAAAGTTGAATTAGTCAAAAAGAATGAAAAAAGAGAAAAAAAGTATAAAATTAACTTTTAATAAAACTATATGGGAAATTATCATTTTTAACCCCTTTACGACCGCCGATACGCCTTTTAACGGCGGTAAATAAGGGTACTTTTTCCGATCCGCCGCTTTTTAACGGCGGTCGGAAAAAAGGGTCTAGCGCCCCCCAGAGTCAGAAAATTTCCGGGGTCTCAGCTGCCGGGGGTAGCTGAGACCCTGGAGATCATGATTCGGGCCGGTTTTTCCGGTCCCCGCTCACCTGATGACCGGTATACACCGTATACCGATCATCAAGTTATAGTAAATGACCGCGCCGGTAAAAAATGATTTATCTCCCATCTGGCATGTTCAAACATGCCAGATGGGAGATAAATCTTTTTCCCGGTTCCCTCCGGTCCCCCGGTGTCCCCAAAGTGCCCCCCCGACCCCCAACCCCCTCCCGAAAATCCAAGATGGCCGCGCGCACCGGCGATCACAGCAGCGCGCCGGCCGCATTTACAGTGTTCCTATGGTTTCTGTCGCATGTGCCATCACACATGCGACAGAAACCTGCTCCCCAGGCCCTGCCGGGATCCCCCCTACCCTCCCCCTGGTGTCCCCCGGTGTCCCCCGGTGTCATACATACCGGAGCGCTGATCCCCCGCGGCCCCCTCCTCCGGCTCCTTCTCTGCAGACTCCGGTCACATGTGCCGAGCAGATGACAGCTTCCTGTGTTCAGGACGCTGGCTGCTGCTGCACAGAGTCTGCAGCTGTGACCCGGGGAGAGTGGGTGCAGATTCTTTGCACCCACTCTCCTCAAATGGAGGGTCTGCCCTCCTAGAAAATGGGGGATACGTTCCCTGAACGTGTCCCCCATATTCTAGAAGGTCCAGAGGCGACGTGGGACATCCAAATGGATTATTGTGGATTTTTTTTTTTTCTTTTCAATAAATTGGTCAATCAGGGAATGTTTTGGGGAGTGTTTTTTCAAATAAATTTTTTTTTGTTGTCAATTTTTTTTTTATTACTGTCAATTAGTTATGTCGGGTATCTGATAGACGCCGTGACATAACTAATTGCTGGGCTTGATGCCAGGTGACATTACACACCTGGTATCAACCCCATTCATTACCCCGTTAGCCAACGCACCAGGGCGCGGGATGAGCTGGGGCGAAGCGCCAGAATTGGCGCATCTAATGGATGCGCCACTTCTGGGGCGGCTGCGGCCTGCTATTTTTAGGCTGGGAAGAGTCCAATAACCGTGGCTCTTCCCATCCTGAGAATACCAGACCCCAGCTGTCAGCTTCACCTTGGCTGGTGATCTAATTTGGGGGGACCCCACGTTTGTTGTTTTTTTTTAATTATTTATTTATAAATAATTAAAAAAAAAAAACAGCTTGGGGAGCCCTCCAAATTGATCACCAGACAAGGTGAAGCTGTCAGCTGTGGTTTGCAGGCTACAGCTGTCTGCTTTACCCTAGCTGGCTATCAAAAATAGGGGGGACCCCACGTCATTTATTTTAATGATTTTTTTTTTTTTTGGGCTAAATACAAGGCTAGGCATCCTTTAGTGTCACATGAAAGGCACTAAAGGGCGCCAGCTTAGAATATGCAGGGGGGTGGGACGTTATATATGTTTGACATCTATCCATTCATCCATTGTAGCATTTTACGCTGTGTGCCCACAATCAGGGTTTGCAACATTTTGGGCGCAGAGTGTTTTCCCTGCGTCCATAACGCTGCGTTGTGCAGTAGAAGCACAGTGGCAGGATTTTTAGAAATCCCGTGCCCACTGTGTTTCTTTTCTCCGCAGCATAAATCGACCTGTGGCGCAGCTTCCCGAGCCTCAGGATGTCAATTTATGCTGCGGAGATGAGTGTTCTTTGCAGGTAGAATAGAACTAAAGTCCACAGCAGCCTGAACCCAAATCGTGGGCATGGCCAGCTGCGTTCTCCCGTGGACAACACTCACATTTCTGCAGGAGGCTGACACTGGGTACTAGACGCCGTGTCGCTGGATCATGGCCACATAGCCTAAAGGCTACTTTACACGCTGCGATATCGGTCCCGATATCGCTAGCGTGGGTACCCGCCCCCATCTGTTGTGCGACACGGGCAATCGCTGCCCATGCCGCACAACATCGCGCACATGCGTCACACATACTTACCTGCCCGGCGACGTCGCTGTGACCGGCAAACCGCCTCCTTTCTAAGGGGGCGGTCCGTGTGGCGTCACAGTGACGTCACTGAGCGGCCGCCCAATAGAAGCGGAGGGGCGGAGATGAGTGGCCGGAACATCCCGCCCACCTCCTTCCTTCCTCATAGCGGCCGGGAGGCAGGTAAGGGGAGCTTCCTCGTTCCTGCGGCGTCACACATAGCGATGTGTGCTGCCGCAGGAGCGACGAACTACATCGTTACTGCTGCAGTAACGATAATCGAGAATGGACCCCCATGTCACCGATGAGCGATTTTGCACGTTTTTGCAACGATGCAAAATCGCTCATCGGTGTCACACGCAGCAACATCGCTAATGCGGCCGGATGTGCGTCACCAATTCCGTGACCCTAACGACTCCGCATTAGCGATGTCGCAGCGTGTAAAGCCCCCTTAACAGTGAGAAATTTTTTGCTACAGCAACAGTTTTGTGAAGTACCTGTGGATTCAAAATGTTTACTATACTCCTGAATAAAATCCTTGAGGGGTCCAGTTTCCAAAATGAGGTCACTTGTGGGGGGTTTCTGATGTATAGGTGCCCAAGGGGCCCTGCTAATGTGACATGGTGCGCGCAATTTACTTCAACTTTTCCAAAATTCAAATGGTGCTCCTTCCATTCCAAGCCCTCCCATTTATCCAAACAAAGGTTTTTGGCCACATGTGTGGTATCCCTGCGCTCACAAGAAATTAGATAACAACCTGTGGGGTACACGTTTTGTTGTTGCCTCTTGAAAAAGTGAAAAATGTGTCGCTAAATCAACATTTTTGTGAAAAAAATGAAAATTTCAATATGGCAACCTAAGCTTATCAAATTCTGTGAAGTATTCGTGTATTCAAAATGCTCAATATACACCTAGATTAAAGCCTTGAGGGGTCTTATTTCCAGAATGGGGTCACTTGTGGGGGACCTCCACTGCTTAGGCACCTCAGGGGTTCTCCTAATGCAACATGGCGTCCGCTATTGATTCCAGCCAATTTTGCAGTCAAATTGCACTCCTTCTCTTCTGAGCCCTGTAGTGTGCCCAAACAGTTGATTTCCACCACATACAAGATATCAACAAACTCAGGAGAAATTGCGCAATAAATTTCATGGTGATTTTTTTCCTGTTACCCTTGTGAAAAAAAAAGCTACCTGGTTGAAGTAACAATTTTGTGGTAAAATTTTATTTTTTTATTTTCATGGCTCAACGTTATAAACTTCTGTAAAGCACCTGGGGGTTCAGGGTACTCACCAAACATCAAGATAAATTCCTTGAGGGGCCTAGTTTCCAATATGGGGTCACTTGTGGTGTTTTTTTGCTGTTTACGTACCTTAGGGGTCCTCCAAATGCGACATGGTGCCCGCAATCTTTTTCAGCCAAATTTCCTTTCCAAAATTCAAATATTGCTCCTTCCGTTCCAAGCCCTCCCATTTCTCCAAACAAAGGTTTCAGACCACAAGTGAGGTATCACCGCGCTCATAAAAAAGTGGGTAACAAACATTGGGGTCACATTTTTGGAATTACCTCTTGAAAAAGTGAAAAAATTGATGCTAAAGCAACATTTTTGAGAAAAAAATGAAAATTTTCAATGTGACAACGTAACGTTATCAAAATCTGTGAAGTACCTGTGTATCCAAAATGCTCACTATACCCCTAGATAGAAGCCTTAAGGGGTCTAGTTTCCAAAATGGTGTCACTTGTAAGGGGTTTCTGCTGTTTAGGTACCTTGGCGGACATGTAAATGCAACATGGTGCCCGCAATCTATTTCAGCCAAATTTGCTTTCCAAAATTCAAATATTGCTCCTTCTGTTCCAAGCCCTCCCATTTGTCCAAACAAAGGTTTCTGACCACATGTGGGGTATTGGCGCGTTCATAAGAAAGTGGGTAACAAGTTTTGGGGTTCATTTTGTTGTGTTATTTCTTCTAAAAGTGAATAAATTTGGGGTAGAGCAACATTTTAGGTAAAATTTTATTTTTTGCTTTTTTTCATTCCACTTTGCTTTAGTTCCTGTGAAGCACCTGAAGGGTTAATAAACTTCTTGGATGTGGTTTTGAGTACTTTGAGGCGTGCTGTTTTGAGAATGGTGTCACTTTTAGGTATTTTCTGTCACTTAGGCCTCTCAAAGTCACTTCAAATGTGATGTGGTCCCTAAAAAAATGGTTTTGTGAATTTTGTTGAAAAAATGGGAAATTGCTGATGAACTTTGACCCCTTCTAACTTCCTAACCCCAAAACATTTTGTTTCAGAAATTGCGCTAATGTAAAGTAGACATGTGGGAAATGTTATTTATTAACTGTTTTGTGTGACATAACTCTCTGGGTTAAGGGCATAAAAATTAAAAGTTTGAAAATTGCAAAATTTTCAAAATTTTCATCAAATTTCCGATTTTTTCACAAATAAAAGCAAAAAATATCGTTCTAAATTTATAACTATCATGAAGTACAATATGTCACGAAAAAACAATGTCAGAATCACCGGGATCCGTTGAAGCGTTCCAGAGTTATGACCTCATAAAGTGACACTGGTCAGAATTGCAAAAAATGGCCTGGTCATTAAGTACAAAACTGGCTTCGTCCTAAAGGGGTTAATGATAAAATAGTGGTTATGCACATTTTATCAGAAAAATAGGTGAAGTTTCTAATTTTTTAACATGTACATTTTCGGTTATTGTGTGTGTGTAAAGGAACATTAGAACCCATTAAATTTTGTCCAGAAAAGCATGCGTTTTTGGAGCCAAAAACGCAGTGGAAAAGCAGGTAAAAAGCATGAAAAACGCAGGAATTGTGATTTTGGTTGCGTTTTGCTATTTCTCATTGACTCCAATGTTAAGGAAACGCTGCAGAAATGGCAAAAACAACTGACATGCTGCTTCTATTTCAGCATGGTTTTTGACCACAAATATGCAAATTAAACGCTGCTGAAAAATAAGCAAAGTGCAGACAGGATTTCTGCTTTTCCCATAGACTTTGCTGGCAATCAAAAACGCATGCGTTTTAGCGCAAAAACACTGCTGCTAAAAACGCTGCAGAAACGCGGAAAAAAACGCAACGTGCGAACATAGCCTTATTGGCAGCCTATAGCTGCCACTAAATCCTAGATTAATCATGTCAGGCTTCTCCCCGAGATACCTTCCATGATTAATCTGTAAGTGACATTTAAAAAAAACACACACACCTGAAAAAATCATTTATTAGAAATAAAAAACACAAACAAAATCCCTCATTACCAATTTATTAACCCCGCCAAAGCCCTCCATGTCCGGCGTAATCCACGGTCCTCCAGCGTCGCTTCCAGCTCTGCTGCATGCAGGTGACAGGAGCAGCAGAAGACACCGCCGCTCCTGTCACCTCCACGCAGCTAATGAGATGAGTAGCGCTGGATCCAGCGGTGACCGCGAGTTACCTGACTGACAGCAGCTGATCGCGCTACTCATCTCATTAGCTGCGTGGAGGTGACAGGAGCGGCGGTGTCTTCTGCTGCTCCTGTCACCTGCATGCAGCAGAGCTGGAAGTGACGCTGGAGGACCGTGGATTACGCCGGACATGGAGGGCTTTGTCGGGGTTAATAAATTAGTAATGAGGGATTTTGTTTGTGTTTTTTATTTCTAATAAATGATTTTTTCAGGTGTGTGTGTTTTTTTTAACTGTCACTTACAGATTAATCATGGAAGGTATCTCGGGGAGACGCCTGACATGATTAATCTAGGATTTAGTGGCAGCTATGGGCTGCCAATAAATCCTTATTACCCCGATTTGCCAACGCACCAGGGTAAATCGGGAAGAGCCGGGTACAGCCCCAGAACTGTCGCATCTAATGTATGCGCCAATTCTGGGCGGCTGCTGACTGATATTGTTAGGGTGGGGGGCTCCCCATAACGTGGAGCTCCCCATCCTGAGAATACCAGCCTTCAGCCGTATGGCTTTATCTGGCTGGTATTAAAATGGGGGGGGACCGCACGCCGTTTTTTTAAATTATTTATTTATTTATTTTACTGCAGAATATAGACACGCCCACCGGCTGCTGTGATTGGGTGCAGTGAGACAGCTGTCACTCAGCGTGGTGGGCGTGTGTGACTGCAACCAATCACAGGCGCCGGTGGGGAGAGAAAGCAGGGAATACGAGATTGTTTAATGAGCGGCCGGCTTTTTCAAATTAGAAAAAGCCGCCGGAGCAGTGTGAATGCCGTGCAGCGCCGTTGATCGGGGATCGGTTTGTATGAGAGAGGGGGGACACTTCAGTCACTCGGGGGATTAGCGGTCACCGGTGAATCCTTCATAGGTGAATGCTAATCAGTACACGCCACAAAGACAGAGCCGCGGCATGACTATGAAGTCGGGTGAAGTTCACCCGAGTTCATTCTCATCCCGCTATTCTGTCTTCAGACATGTAGTAACGACATTTTGCATCACACGTACATTTCACACGGACAACACACACACACACGTCAGTTATTTCACTCACGCACACACGGATATTCCACACGCACATACGGCTAGCATACGGGATACACACGCAGGCCACACATACCATAAAAACGGACCTAAAAAACGGAAAACGGACCCGAAAAACGGCCCGTTTTACACGGACGTGGTTTTCACGGATGTGTGGCGGAGGCCTAAAAAAATCAGTTACAATACGGTTGTTCCATATGTGATCAGTTTTTTTCTGCAGACTTAATTAAACAGAGTTCAAAAGTCAGTGTAGGGGTAATACTTAACCCCTTTACCCTGGGGCGATTTTTGTTTGTTTTTGCTCCCCTTCTTATGAGAGCCGTAATTTTTTTATTTTTTCCGTCAATCTTGCCATATGAGGGCTTGTTTTTTGTGGGACGAGCTGTACTTTTACATGAAACCATGAGTTTTACCATATAGTGTACTTGAAAACGGCAAAGAATTCTAAGTCAGGACAAATTGCAAAAAAAAAAGTACGATTGCACAATGGTTTTTGGGATATTTTACTCATTGCTCACTATATAGTAAAACTGATGTCAGTATGATGCCTCTGGTCGGTACGAATTAGTAGATACCAAACATATGTAGGTTTACTTTTATCTAAGGGATTAAAAAAAATCAGAAGTCTGTCCAAAATAAGTGGTGCACTTTTTGCTCCATTTTCCATGACCCGTGGTGTTCTCATTTTTCGGGATCTATGGCTCAGTGACAGCATTCTTTGCATCTTGAGCTGTTTTTAATGGTAACATTTTTGCGCAGATGCTACGTTTTGATCGCTTGTGCTAACTTTTGCGCAAAATTTGCAATGACCAAAAAATGCAATTTTGTCATTTGGAATTGTTTTGCTGCTATGCAATTTACCGATCAGATTAATTAATTTTATATTTTGATAGATCGGGCATTTCTGAACGTGGCGATACCAAATATGTGTATTTATTTTTTGAACCCTTTAATTCAAGTGGGACGAAAGGGGGGTGACTTGAACTTTTAGTTGTTTTTTTTCATTTTTATCTTTTTTTTTACTTATTTTATTAGTCCCCCTAGGGGGCTATAAGGATCAGTAGTCTGATCGCTCATTCATTTCTGTGACTCAGAGCTGCACAGCTCTGATCATCGGAACTGCTGCTCTCCTGTTACAGCCACTGCTCTGCTGGCTGTAACAGGAACTATGTCATGATAGCTATAAGAGTCATCACATCACCTTGTTGCTCCCATGGCAACCATCGGCTCTTTGTGATGGCGCCATGGGGCCTCTGATAGCGGCAATTTCCCCACCACGACCATTTAAATCGCTCTGTCACATTTGGACAGTGCAATCTAAGGGGTTAACCGGCATGAGTAAATTGCGGATCCACCTGCACATGTGAGGCACACATGACTGCTGATTTGGACATCAGACATGTGTGGGGATCAGTGCTGGCTTACCACAGCAGCCGGCAGTAATCACCATTTCATGATTTAGGATGTACCGTTACTTCCTAGGTCATGAAGGGGGTTAACTAAGATTTGCCAAAGGCAACTAAACCCCGAAACTGAAGAATAATATTAAAATATAACTTAAGTTTTTATATTAATATAGAGCGTACTGTACAACTATCTAACATTTCTTAGATAGATAAAGTAGTCCTGGAAGACTCAGGCAATTACGCCTCCACCATAGATAATTGCATGATGCACTCTGGGCTTAATCCGACGCGTGTTTCAGGGACTAATGGGGTCTCCTTCCTCAAACATTGAGCATTTATTAGGTGAATGCCCAGGGGGGCATCGTGAACCCATGCTCCGGAAAAGCTATTCTTAATAGCTAGAATGTTTCCACATATATAATAGCACTTCACCGATTATGTGAATGCTAATGTGTGTTTATATCTAAGATTAACCTGTAGCATTATAAGATTTGTTTATACTCAGTGTTTAGGTGACTAATATAAAGCATGACATCAATTCTTCATGTCCAAAATTTGCTAAGAATACTATATCAAATATTGTTTTATTATTCTAATATTAGTGAAGAGTACATTATCTCATCTGTTGATGAAGGGATCATTTTATTATTAGCTTAAATGACTGGACAAAAAAATCACCATAAAAATATATGACAGATATTAGAGCAGAGAGACAGGACAAAAATGATAATCTCCATAAAAAATATATGTGACAGATATTAGAGTAGAGTGACTGAATTATTCTCTGTAGCTGCACTAATGCATATTGACTGGTACTTAGTTAACCTCATCATAGAATTCATGAAACTTCGCATGACAAAGAACTTGGTCAAAATTACTAGAAGGTTTCCACATATATCGCAACATTTAATTACTTTAATGTCCTCGCTAATATATATACACCTTTGAGATTAACCAGTAACTCCATGGGATTCATTTATATCAAGGTGTTTAAAGGGAAGAAACCACCAGGATTTTGCTATATGAAGTATAAGCAGTGTTATACTGGCACTAGGATGCTGAATCCAAGCATATCTTTTGTTGAAAGGTCAGATGCTTGGTTGCTGAAATATCTGTAATCAGTTAAAAAAATGATTGCACCTTTGATAGGCGTGTGTAGAAGGGGCGGGACTTTGTGGGTTGGGTTCTCGCTGTAAAGTCCTCCTCTGGCATCCTCTATGGTGTGCCATGTTTTCTTTAAATATGTAATGATGTCTTCATTAAAATGGCACTAGAGTCTGCACAAGCCTGTACCACGATATCCGACGCCATTTTATTGAAGACACTGTGGAGAAGACTATGAGCAGCATCGGCGTAGATGAGCAGATTTGTTTTTTTACACTCCTGCCGCTCATAGTCTTCTACCCAGTGGGTTCAATAAAATGGCACCGGAGTCCGCGCAGGCGCATAACTGAGTAGCAGGTGTGCGTGCGGAGATGTAAAAAAAAAAATAAAATCTGATGGTGCTAATAGCCCATACTTCATTTTAATGAAGACATGATTACTGTGGCAATGCGCGATGTTTAAATAAAGAAAAGGGGGCATGCCATAGACACTGGAGGATGACATTACAGTGAGGACTTGACTCACAAAGGCCCTCACCGCTGTACACATCAAAGGTGCAGTGCATTTTTGTAACTTTGATTACAGATATTTCAATAATCATGCACCAAATCTTACTACAAAAGGTATGCTTGGATTCAGTATCCTAGTGTCAGTGTGGCCCTGCCTAAACTTCATATAGCAAAATCCTGGTGGTTGGTTCCTTGTAAGCATATAAATGCAGGGCATAATTTCAATCCTTCATCCCCACAATATATTATTAAAACTGATATGTCAATTATTATTTTTCTGTATTCATTATATTAGTGAATAGTATATTATCTCCCTATCAATAAATGGGTCATTTCATTATTAGTCTAATCTAATCTCCATGAGAAACATACATGTCACAAACATCAAAATAGGAAGGGTGGTAACTACGACTCAGTGCTAAATTCGTCACATTACAAATTATCAACAAAAAGAGAGTACGGGAGATCTAGCAAACAATTTTTTTAAAGGTCTCATATGGTCTCATACATCACCCAGCTTATATAAAGACTGTAAAGGTAAAGACTTCATTCATGCCAATAGGGCTTCTTGCTTTAAGTTTGAAAATCCATCTAGTTTCTTCTTTTTAAGAGGGTCTTATCCAGATCCTCACCTCTAGTGCCTAGAGTAACATGTTTCAAGCCCCAAATTTAAACCTAGAAAATCTAAATTGGGTTCAAACCTTATACGTCCGGATAATGGGGTATCAGTCTCAGTATTTCTAGAGCAAATGTGCCTAAATATTTCCTCTTACGCTGTCCTGAGTCATTTATACCCCATATAGCTTGGGGCAGGAGCACACTGCTACATATATAACCCCTTTAGTGCCCAATTTATATTTTCATCAATCATATATCAGGCATTATTCAGAGGGTTCAAAAATTCTCTAGGTTTTGGTAGGTGACGGCAGAAAGAGTAAGATCCATACGGATTAGACGCTACTTGTAACCTACTTAGCCAGTTATCAGGGAGTTTATTCCTATTCAAGGAAAAATGACTAGGTATAGGTTGTTTTAAATTTCTCCCTCTTTGGAATGTAATACTCGGATACTGACCAATAGATGGTCCTATCTCTGTGTCCACCTTAAGGATGGGCCAATATTTGCGTAGTATTAAGTGCTGAAAAACAGCCAATGTTCAGTCATATTTAGTATATTTATTAACACTAGGGTTACACATTCTTAATATCGAGCTTTACTGAAGGAAACTAATTACATTAGATGATTTATTTTTGCACTAAATTATTTTATCTGCTCTAAATTAATATATAAAATTAATAAGTTATATTTTAATATTAGTTTTGAGTCTAGGGGTTTAACTACCATTGGGAAATCAGTTTTTTCTGCACACTCGTAGCCTTGAATGGGCAAATCTGACCCAACATATGGAAGAATGTAGTACATACTAAGATTTTTTTACAGATTTGGTCATTAAAAATAAAAAATGACCTTCCTTCTTGAATAGAAGGTGTCCTAGTGCTGTCTGTGTGCTGTCCACGTTTTTTAGGGAGAGCACTAGGACTGGAAATACACCAGTGTGAAGCTACCCTTAGAACGTTAGGTGGATATGCTGCAAAGACTGTGTCATTAGGCAATCCTCCCAATGCACAAAAATCTAGTGTTTGACCAGTATGGAAATGATGAAATCGGAATCGGGACAAGTGTTACCTGGAATAAAAGAGCTGCTGAATCTTGAAGGTGGCACCTCTGAGTAGAATTCACAGAGTATTAGTTCTAGGTGTACAGTCTCCTATAATATCACAGATCACACAGGTTTGTTTTGTTCCATATGGGGATAGTAGATGTATATTTAATCACGGTTTTCCCATTTTAACAATGTATATTAATAAAGGTGTTTTTTAACAATTGGTCTGTGATATCATCTCTGAGTAGAAAATGATTTTCCTAGCTCAAAGTATGAGTCTAAAAGTCTTCTATAACATGGCTTCATTGCAAAGGGTTACAATCATTTTCACAGCTATTAGAACAAGTGAATATACAGTTATGGCCAAAAGTGTTGGCACCCTTGAAATGGTTCCATAAAATTACACGTTTTCTTATACACGTTTATTTTCTTTGTGTGTACTGAAACAAGAAAACTCAGGAAAAAAAAGCAAATTGGACATAAGTTCACACAAAACTCCAAAAATAGGCAGGACAAAATTGTTGGCACCCTCAACTAAATTTTTGGTAGTACACCCACTGGAATAAATGACTGCAATCAATCGGTTCCTATAACCAACAACGAGCTTCTTACACCACTCAACTGGAATTTTGCATCACTCTTCTTTTGCAAACTGCTCCAGGTTTGGAAACTTCTCTCATATTTGTAGAGTGTCTTTTTCTAACAGAAATTTTAAGATCTCTTCACAGGTGTTCAATGGGATTTAGATTCAGACTCATTGCTGCCACTTCAGAAATGTCCAGCACTTTGTTTCCATCCATTTCTGCGTGTTTCTTGAAGTATGTTTGGAGACATTGTTCTGCTGAAAGACTCATGACCAGATTTCATGCCTTACACACAGTCAATGCACCTAATGCCAGAGGCAGCAAAACAACCCAAAACATCTTTCACCGTCAACCATATTTGACTGTAGGCACTGTGTTCTATTCTTTGTAGGCCTCATTCCGTTTTCAGTAAACAGAATGATGCGATTTACAAAAAACTCTATTTTAGTTTTATCTGTCAGTAAGATGCTCTCCCAGAAGGACTTTGGCTTACTCACATACATTTTGGCAACCTGCAGTCTAGTGTTTTTGTCTGTTAGAAGTTGGGGTTCTCCTGCCATAGCATATCATTTCATTGAAATGTCGACGGAAAGTTAACAATGACACTGATGCATCCTGAACCTGCAGGACAGCTTGAATTTCTTTGGAACTTATTGGGGCTGCTTATCCTCCATCCAGACTATCCTACATTGCAATTTTTTATTAATTTTTCTCTGCCGTCCACATTCAGGGAGATTAGCTACAGTGCCATGGGTTGTAAAGTTCTTGATTACATCGTGCACCATGGACAAAGGAACATTAACATTTCTGGAGATGGACTTGTACCCATGAGATTGTTGATATTTGTCAAAAGTTTTGGTTCTGAAGTCCTCAAACAGTTCTCTTTTCCCTCTTTCTGTTTACCATGCTTAGTGTGGCACACCCAGACACACAATGCACAGCGAGTCAACTTCTCCCTTTTTATCTGGTTTCAGATGTGATTTTCATATTGCTCACACCTGTTACTTGCCACAGGTGAGTTTGACCGAGCATGACCTACTTGTGACAAAGTTGCTTACCCACAATTTTGGAATGGTGTCAACAATTTTGCAATGCCTATTTTGGGGCATTTGTGTGAAAATATGTCCAATTTGCCTTTCCTCTGTTTTTTTTTGTGAATAGAACTAACATGTGTATAACGAAACATGTGTAATTGCAATAATTTTCTGGGAGAAATACCTCATTGTCTGGAAAAGTTTCAAGGGTGCCAACACATTCAGCTATGACTTTATTTGTATTAAAAAGCAACAGCATACATGACAAACGTGTCCTTTAGAACTCCATTGTGGATAGAGGTCAAAAAGTGATATTTTGGCCAATGTCTGGTTGACAGACTGCAAAACAAAAATGTTAAAGGGGTATTCTCCTTATGTACATTTATTGCATGTCCTCAGAATATGCTATAAATGTATAGAACATGCGTGTCCCACCAATGGTAACTGCTTCAAACCTGAGAATGGGGCTCCTATGGGCATTGCTGTCAGTAGAGACAGGTCAGGAATTTCTATACAAATGAATGGAAATTCTGACCACTTTTCTGCTATCAGTAGCATATGACAGGGCATTTTTCTAAAAAGAGATGTGAGGCATCTTTGTGGGACACACATGTACTATACATTTATTACATAACCTGTCTATATGCTTTAAATATAAGACATGGAAATACCACTTTCAGTAGTAAACATAGAATTAAAATTAGAAAAAACCCTATTAATACAATTAGTTTTATTTCATTACAAAAAAATCTAAATGTAATTCATGTAAACAACAAAGATCCAAAAATAAAGAAGAAATTCCAAATTATCCCATTCCTGACATTGCAATTTTCCATTTTTGTGCTTTTGTTTTTTCTTCCCTTCTTCCAAGAGCCATAACTTTATTTCTTTTGTTAATATAACTGTATAAGGACTTGCTTTTTGCTAGACAATTCGCAATTTTGAATGATGTTATCTAATTTATCATATATTTTATCAATAGCAGAATGGGTTTTGTTTCACAGCGTTCATTATAAAATAAAAGTGACCTGGCGATATGATTCTCAAGGTCAGAATGATTATGGTGATATCCAACATGCATAATTTGTTTTTTATTTAAGTGGTGAGAGAAAAAAAAAAAAATCACAAAAAAATAAAAATCACCAGTGTGGTCATTTTCGGAGCGCCATAACATTTTATTTTTTTTAGTTACATAGTTACTAAGGTTGAAAAAAGACCTAGGTCCATCTAGTTCAACCTTCCTCCACCAGTTCTACATTTGGTCACTAATTAATTTATAACCAACAATGTTGTGTGTACTGAGGAAATCATCCAGCCCTTTTTTGAAAGCTGTTATAGTATCTGCCATTACTACCTCTTGTGGTAGGGTATTCCACAGTCTGACTGCTCTAACTGTAAAGAACCCTTTCCTATTTAGCTGTCGGAATCGCTTTTCTTCCACTCGCAGTGAGTGCCCCCTGGTCCTTAGTATTGTCTTCGGAAGAAATAAGTCATGTGCCAGTCCTTTATATTGACCACACATATATTTATACATATAAATGAGATCTCCTCTGAGACGTCTTTTTTCTAAGCTAAACATATCTAACTTTTTCAACCTCTCATCATATGGGAGGCCTTCCATTCCTTGTAATAATCTAGTTGCCTGCCTTTGAACTGACTCTAACTTCTGAATGTCCTTTTTAAAATGTGGAGTCCAAAACTGGATCCCATATTCCAGATGTGGCCTTACAAGTGATTTATAGAGGGGTAATAATACGTTGGGATCGCGGGATCTAATCTCTCTTTTTATACACCCTAGAATCTTGTTTGCTTTTGCAGCTGCTGCTTGACATTGAGTGCTGCTGCTCAGCTTATTTGTAATGAGAATACCCAAGTCCTTCTCCTGTTCTGTAGTCCCGAGTTTACTTCCATTTAATGTATACGCAGTTATAGGATTTCTCCGTCCTAGGTGCATTACTTTACATTTATCAACATTAAATCTCATTTGCCAAGTATCTGCCCATTCTGACATCTTATCCAGATCTTTTTGTAATATTATACTATCAAGGTCAGTTTTTAATATCCTACATAGTTTGGTGTCATCAGCAAAGACTGACACTTTACTATCAATCCCATCCACAAGGTCATTAATAAAGAGATTAAAAAGAATTGGTCCTAGCACAGATCCCTGCGGCACCCCACTGCTGACTATGGCCCATTTAGAGAATGTTCCATTTATGACTACTCTTTGTTTCCTATCTTTTAGCCAATTCCTTACCCAGTTGCATATAGTTTCCCCCAGTCCTTGCTTCTGGAGCTTTAGTATAAGCCTATTATGTGGTACAGTATCAAATACCTTTGCAAAGTCTAAATAAATCACATCAGCTGCATTACCAATATCCAGGTTTGCACTTACCCCCTCATAGAACCCCAACAGGTTGGTTAGACACGACTTATCTTTCATGAATCCATGCTGTCTGTCAGTTATTATATTATTTTCTGCAACATATTTTTGCATGTCATCCCTTAAAATGCCTTCAAAAACTTTGCATACTACTGATGTCAGGCTTACTGGACGGTAGTTGCCTGGATCCACCCTCTTACATTTCTTAAATATCGGTACACATCAGCAATCCTCCAATCCTGAGGCACCAACCCTGTTACAAGCAAGTCTAAAAAGATGAGATACAGCGGTCTGTCAATTACGGAGCTCAATTCCCTCAATATTCGTGGATGAATGCCATCTGGCCCTGGAGATTTGTCAATGTTTAATTTACTCAGACGTAGGCGTACTTCTTCTTGTGTTAAAATAATTATATCGGGTGGTGAACTTTGATTTTTCACTTGTTGAATGATGCCTGGTACAGTCAGTTCCTTGGTGAACACAGATGAGAAATGCCTATTTAATATCTCAGTCTTTTGTTTGTCCTCTATAACTAACTTGTTATTATATTTTAAGGGGCCAATACTATCCTTTGTTTTCCTTTTGGCATTAATGTATTTATAAAAGATTTTGGGATTTATTTTAATGTCATTGGCGATTTTTGTTTCAGTAGCTAGTTTTGCTTGTTTGATTTCTTTTTTGCATTGCCTATTGATATCTTTATACTCCTGCAATGCTATTTCTGTATTCTCAGCCTTCAAGATGTTAAACGCCCTTTGTTTTTGTTTTATTATACTTTGTACAGTCTTATTTATCCATAGTGGTTTCTTTTTATTCCGGGACGTTTTATTACCAGAGGATATAAGTTTTTTACAGGACTCTAGCAATATATCCTTAAACTTTCCCCATTTATGTTCAGTATCCCCAGTTACCATGACTTTGTCCCAATCTACACATTTAAGCTCTTCCCTTAATTTGTTGAAATCAGCTTTCCTAAAATTCCAGGTTTTAGCATTTCCCCTTTGAAATGTTCTATTGAATATTACGTTGAAGCTTACCATATTATGATCGCTGGTGCCCAAGTGCTCCCGGACCTGCAGATCTGAAATTGTATCCGGTCTATTTGACAGGACCAAATCTAGAAAATTATCTCCCCTCGTCGGTTCATCTACCATCTGAGAGAGGAAATGGTCTTGAATGGTAGATAAGAATTTACAGCTTTTAGCACAACCAGAAGATTCTATGTCCCACTGTATGTCTGGATAGTTGAAATCCCCCATAATAAGAACCCGATTATTATTATTAGCTGCCTTTTCAATTTGTTCCAGCATTTCACCCTCTATTTGTTCAAGTATGTTAGGAGGCTTATAGCAAACTCCAATTAGCATTTTTCCATTATTCTCCTCCCCATGTACATTTACCCATACTGACTCTACATTGTTGCAGTTCCCCCCAATGTCATCATTCAACACAGGTTTTAGGTTAGATTTGATAAATATACACACCCCACCACCTTTTTTGTCTTTCCTGTCCCTCCTAAATGTACTATAACCCTGTATGTTTGTCACCCAGTCATGGCTTTCATCCAGCCAGATTTCCGTAATGCCCACCACATCATAATCCATGGTTGACATAAGAGTCTCCAATTCATTCATTTTGTTTGCAAGACTTCTTGCATTTGCCAGTAGACATTTAATCCTATTAACACCTTTATTACTCCTAGCCTCCCTATGTTCCTTGCATGTCCCATCCCCCCCCTAATCCTTCATTGACCCCTACCATCTCACTGTCTCTATCTGCTCTATCTATCCCCTTTTTTGCTCCACTACCCTCCCTCCCCCCAGATCCTAGTTTAAAAGCTCCTCCATCCGTCTGACCATTTTCTCCCCCAGCACAGCTGCACCTTCCCCATTGAGGTGCAGCCCGTCCCTACCATAGAGCCTGTAGCCGACTGAGAAGTCAGCCCAGTTCTCCATGAACCCGAACACTTCCTTCCTGCACCAATTTCTAAGCCACGTGTTTATCTCCCTAAGCTCCCGCTGTCTTTCTAGTGACGCTCGTGGCACCGGTAGTATTTCTGAAAACACCACCTTGGAGGTCCTGGACTTCAGCTTCTCTCCTAGTTCCCTGTAATCATTTTTAAGGACCTTCCACCTGCCTCTAACTTTGTCATTAGTACCAATGTGCACCATGACCGCTGGGTTTTCCCCAGCCCCACCCAGCAATCTGTCTATCCGATCCACAATATGCCGAACCCGAGCACCCGGCAGACAACACACTGTTCGGCATTCACGGTCTCGGCGACAGATGACCCTGTCTGTCCGCCTAATTATAGAGTCCCCGACCACCAATATCTGTCTGGGCTTTGCTGCACTCCTATTTCCCTCCTTCCTGCAGCAGTTGTTTTCCTGGTTGCTAGGAGCAACGTCCTGCTGTAGTGACCTTAGTCCTGGCCCTTCATTCCTGATATCAGCCAAACAGGCATATTTACTAGGTTGTGCCAGGTCAGGACTAGGCTCCCTGACACTTTTTCCCCTACCTCTTCTTCTAACTGTTACCCAACTACCTACCTCTGGGTCCTGATCTTCTCCACCTCCACCCTCCTCCATATCACTGGCCCCAGCCAGAGAAAGCTCAGTGAGCTCTAAACTCCTCTCCAGGTTTGCAATGCCCCTGAGTGTTGCAAGCTGCTTATTTAGATCAGTTACCTTGGCTTCCAAACATGCAACATGCTTGCATCGAGTGCAGACATATTCACCCTCAAACGGCTGCTCAAGGCATGCATACATCTGACAAGATACACACCTGGTAGCATTGTCCATGGAGCACCTATCAAATGGGGATAAACAGTTAAGTAGAAAAACAAAGAAAAAAAAAGAAAAAAACCCAATGGGAAACGTATAAGGATAAATTCAAACTATGTTCTTGTGTCAAACTATGTAATTGTGTTGAAACTATGCCACACTTATCTTTAAACCCTGCACACTTTGCTGCAGAACCTCGCACGCTCCTATGATAAATGCTTTGGAGAGTTCCTGACCGTATGATATGTAAGCATCAGGTCACTTCTTTAAAGGGATTGGCTTATATAAAATACCCCTGACTTAATTCAGACTCCAGACTGGAGTATATATTGTAATGCTAAATCACACCCATAGGCGTCCATCATTTCACAATTGAAATATTGGCCATTCTCTATGATTTTATCACTCTCTTCTTTTGGAGTACAACACAAGGTGAAAGAAGTCATATTCATTAATTTGGTGAGTTATGTTGTAGAACTACAAGTGACAGTATATCATATTTACTTTAAGGAATGCATTCTGGGAATTGCAGTTCTGAAACTTTAGTCAAAATCGATGGTTTTAGTTTAATACTGTATATAAAATCTCAATCATATGATATTATCATCACTTCCAACTGTCCCAGACTCAGTGGGACTTTCCCCAGCAGTCAGGGGTTTGTCCTGACTATCCCTCACCTCCTTGCCATCTTCTCCTCCTCAGGGGCAGGGCAAGTGCTTCTCTGCACTCCGATAAATTATATATCAATTCTCTTCACTGATGTCCCAGATCTCACACGTGGACTTGAACTTGTAACGCTATGTCCATAAGCCACAGATCTAGCGTTCAGCCACAGCCCAAAATAACATAAAAAGGCGGAATTGTTACTTTATATACATATGTACACAGCAGTGTATTTCTATGCACTTGTATTCTGGAGGTGAATGAATACAATTGTTTTGTTCTTATAAAATTACTAAAAAAATCATTTAAAAAAACTTGCAAAAATGTCAACTTCTTTCTCACTGCAAATATGTAATTTTCTCTTTTTTGGGGAGTGTCTCAGGGATTTGAACCGACAACCTCAACAGTTCCATGCAGCAGCTGAACCACAAGCTCTAGTCATGTCATAGGAATAATTTTGTAACCTTGAAGCTTCAGTGCAAACTCTGACTGCACAGCCAGATTATACTGGTGCATAGACGTACATTATACATAGTGGACTATTTCTATGTCCCTGTATTCTAGATGGAGTTTTTGTCTTCCTATAAATCACTATCAAATAATAATAAATTAAAAAAAAATTACATTTTAAAGTGCTTTTTAAATAAATAATGAACATCCCAAATCAGCAAATAACAGCGATATTTGGTGTCTCTGTAGTTATAATGACTAGAGTTGAGCGGGATGCCAATAATCCGGGGTCGGCGGATCATTAACAGACTTAAAAAATGAATGACCCCACACAACACAGAGATTAGATTATTTATGGTGATTAGAAAATGGCATAAAACATGGTGTGATTATTTTCTCTATTAAATCCATAAAAAAATGTAATAAAAACATACCACTGAGGCTGTGTTCTCACGTAGTATAAATGCTGCATTTTTTCTACTCCATTTTTTCTGCACGTTTTCTGCAGATGTCAACAACACACAAAACAACAACAATCTTCACTGATTATTGTGTATTTGCTGCGCTTCTATGATGCATTTTCCCCCTTATTTGATACGTTTTTCGTGCCATTGTGAATCCATATTTTTAATACTTTTTTAATAGTACATAAAAGCTTTGAGTCTACACTTAGAAATGGCATTTTTTTACTGTTTCTTTCAGGCTCCATACACAAACCTATAGAGAAAAAAGCACCACATTGGCACAGTTCAGCAGCATGACTATAGTATAAACGCACAAAGTGCGAAGATTTTATGAAATCATATCTACTTTGTATGGACATTTAGGCCGTGTTCACATAAATGCTTTTTTTCTGCTGCTTTTTCCCACAGAATTTCTGCTATGTTTAACTGTTTAACACCAATATTTATAACAAGAATAGAGAAAGAAACTGCTAATAGACAGAAAAACTAATTTCTCTAAAAACAATTTTTATTTATAAACGTTAAAATTGGTTGATTCAAGCCATATCTCAAACTATCATTTATAGCTATATCGGTCAGTGAGCACACAACAGGTCGTGCAGTGCTGGATAACCTCTGATGGGGATATTATTCAAAAAAGGTGAGGGATAGCCCGAGGTGATTTTGCTTAATGGTTTCAGGGATAACAATGAAAGATCAAGATGAGGGCCAGGCTGCAAATCCCTAGTCTCGCTCCTTCCTGGCCACGGAGGTTAATATCCCTTAAGGTTCTGGGCGCCCCCGCTCAGCGTCGGCTATCCCTAGTAATCCCTATACCTGACTGTGTGCCATTAATTGACCCAAAGCCCAAGGGGGTGTAAATTAGTGCTGAGGTAAGAGTGGTTCAGTCACACGATGTGCATATTCAGTACACTAATTCGTATTAGGTGTTACTGTTGGTCATAAAAACAATTCCCAATCGGAATGTTTATACACATATTCCCATTCAGAGTTAAATGAAAAAAAGGGGAAGGGATCTACAAGTAGTTTTTTAGAACTGCTACTCAGTGCAATAAACCAACAAATTATTCATGGACCCGTACTTAATTAAGTCCCAGTTAGGTAAACTTATCTTGCTGGAGAATAACTTCCAGAAGAATCCAGACGCGTTTCCCCCACTTTATTTGGGGTTCATCGGGGGATGTTACCACACTGTGAAAATTCCCCAATTCCAGGTCACCTAAGTAAAAAGCACAATGCCAAATAGGTCTAGATGTAATTAAACTGCCATCCAAATGCCTAGTCTTGCGCAATTACAAATCCAGTAAAGATAAAAACGTATTCCCTAGTTACATACCTTCTAGTTTTTAGTGTCCTGCAAACAGATCCCTTTGAGGAGTTGAAAAAGATGATTAGATAGTCCTCCTGTCCTGTGTCAAAGGAGACTCCAGCTGCCCACCCTGTCAGTATGGGGCTGAATAGGATCTGCACATGTAAAGTGCAGCTGATCCTTTTAAAGGCTGGGAGATTCCCGCTACTTCCCCTGGCCGGAAATCTGCTGGCTCCTCACCTATACCGACAACAACATCTTTTTTAGGCATAAGAGACCCCTACATGTTTCGGGAAAGGACCCACAGGAATCAAAAGTGGTAAGGACCCATAATTGAGAGGGACATCAGATTGTTAATGTTTCATCATATTCACTGTCCAGGGTAGAGGAGAGAGTACTAAGCTACGGATTGTCATTTGTGCCAACTTTACGCTTTGATGCCTTCATTTGGACTAAAGATTTAGAATTCTTCCTGAGGAAACTCCGGTGGAGGAAATTCTTTAGACATAATGACATTACTGAATGCCGGAGACTTGGTATACTCCTAGACTCCTTGTCTGATGTCAGATTACTGGCAAATCTTTCCGAAATGGAAATCGGAACATCAGGACTAGGTCCCTTCACGAACCTTAGACCAAAAAGTACGAGACTACCTCCCATGACTGAATGTAGCAGTCTTGACATTTTTTCCAGTTTGGTCACAAGGGATATCCGGAAAATTAAACCAAAACTGACCAGTAAAAAATCGAATCTGACACAAGTGGAGAGAGAGGCATTGTTTGAACTTGAGAAAAATCAAAACATCACAATCAAGCCCTCCGATAAGGGGGGAAACGTGGTTGTGATGGATACTGAACAATACATTAGCATGTGCTTAAAGATACTATCTGATAAATCCACGTACATGGTCCTACCACTTGACCCCACGTCTAATTTCACCACTGATCTGATTGAAATTGTCAATGAAGCCTTTGATAATTCCTTGATATCCAAGGATGAAATGGAATTTTTGTATTCCAAATTTCCGGTTATCGCGACATTTTACTCTGTACCCAAAATCCACAAGGGGCTATTCCTTCTTAAGGGATGTCCAATAGTCTCAGGGATTGATGACCTAGGACAGAATCCAAGTACCTATCTCGATCAAGTACTACGGCCGTTTGTGACCACACAACCATCCCATATTAGGGACACAATGGACCTGTTGTGTAAATTGGAAGGCATACATCTTGGACCAGATACTAACCTGGCCTCAATTGATGTGGAACTGCTTTATAGCTGTATCCCACATGAAAAGGGACTTGAAGCAGTACGCCATTACCTAAATACCAGGGGTACACAATTTAGGGGACACAATCATTTCATTCTTAAACTACTAACGTTTGTCTTGACCCATAATTATTTCACCTTCAATAATAGATTCTACCACCAGCTCAGGGGCACAGCAATGGGGAGCCCTTGTGCCCCCACATATGCTAATGTGTCCCTAGGCTGGTGGGAGGATAAGGTAGTCTTTGGGGACGAGGATGTCATCTGCAGCTCCCAGATCACCTTCTGGGGGCGATACATAGATGACATCCTCGTCCTCTGGACAGGGGATGTCAAGTCCTTTGAAAACTTTGTGACACATCTGAACAATAACACGCTTGGTCTTAGGTTCACCTTTGAAGTCAGGGGAGAGGTGCTCAATTTTTTGGACATCTCAATCAATAAAAATAAGGATGGTGTTACGGGGCGCTGTCTGATAATAAACCTAAAGGAATGTCAGACAGTCAGGGTACACCGTGCAAAGACTCTGCTGCAGACTATGGCAGAGGATAAGGGGTATATAAGTGTACCACTGTAAAAAATAATAGCACAAGTGCAGAGTGCAATACCTCTGTTAAACTCACATAGGAATATAATTAGAAAATAAAGCAATTCCTCCCTTACTTGGAGGGCGTGTAGAATGGTCTCTGTTAAAGATCACAGAGACAAAAGCAGTGAGTGTGAAATGGCACCTACCTAGGTCCGTTCCTCTAGTGGTGCCAGGAGACGGACAGCAGCGTAAGCCGCACAAAGCTCCTGCCTGCATTCGCTCCACTAGTGTGCGAGGACACAAACCACTAGATATGGCACCTGCCTAGGTCCGCTCTTCTAGTGGTGCAAAAGAGACGGACAGCAGCGTAAGCCGCACAAAGCTCCTACCTGCGTTCGCTCCACTAGTGTGCGAGGACACGAACCACTAGATATGGCACCTGCCTAAGTCCGCTCTTCTAGTGGTGCAAAAGAGACGGACAGCAGCGTAAGCCACACAAAGCTCCTACCTCTGTTCGCTCCCCTAGTGTGCGAGGATACGAACAACTGCCAGATGCAGTATAAGGAACGTTACCCTAGCGGCAACGTCCACCTACGAGTAGAATCACAAAGCCCAGCCGGACCATGTGCCTCAGGCACCTGCCTATGTCCGCTCCACTAAGAGGTAAGGATACGGACTGCAGCCAAAGCTGTAGGGTATAAGAACGCTACCCTGTCGGTAGCGCTCACCTAACATAGACAGAGAGATGCCTAGAGGGACGTGCACAGGGCGTCTACCCTCATGCATGAGCCAAGAGGACTGAGAGCCGGGCGGCGTGCGTCAGGGTCTTATATAGACTCTGTGCCTCATCCAAGATGGAGGACACCAGAGCCAATCCGCTGCCAGAATGACAGCAATGACATCACGCTGGCCTATCACCGAGCAAAGCGTCACAAGCACATGACCAGCGACCAATCGGCATAGAAGGTGTCAGAGACATGTGACCACGTGTCACAAGCACATGACCAGTGGCCAATCAGCTTAGAAGGTGTCAGATACATGTGACCTTGTGTCAGCGATGATGTCACCCGCACATGTGCAATGGCTCCAAGATAGGACTTAGTCTCCAGCGCTTGCACATGTGCAGTAGCAAGAAATCCGGACATAGTCTCCAGAGCCACAGCAACCGTAACAGATGGTTCACTTGTTACAACGATATTTCATAAACCAACTGCCACCAACAGCCTCCTACGATGGGAAAGCTACCACCCCCTGCACTTCGTAGAGGTATCCCGAAGGGACAGTTCCTTCGTATAAGAAGGAACTGTTCCTCTTTACGTGACTTCCACCATCAGGCAGAACAGCTTAAGGGAAGATTCAGTGATAGGGGATACCCTAATGATGTGCTAAAGGCAGCGTATGAAACGGCAGGCGATACCAACAGGGCAGAGTTATTAGTCCCCTGGGCCAGGATGACGTCTGACTCCATCACCAGGCTCATCGGATCATTCGATGATCAGAATGATCAAATTATGAACATCCTCAGAAGTCACTGAGACATTTTGAAGGCGGATCCAGATATCAGAGATTTTGCTACACCAAATCCAATTGTCACTTATCGGAGAGGGAGAGGGTCAGAATTCTGGGTGCCTAATTTTATATAAAGCTTGTGAAGCTTAATATCTCATTGAGACCTTTGGGATTAATGGTGTCTAGAAGGTAGGTCCATCTTGCCTCCCTTTGCAAGATTTTCCGGTCCCAATTACCCCTTCTAACCGGTTTAGGCACTACTTCTATCACCTGAAACCTGATTGAATTCAGATTTCCTTGGTGATATTCGGATATTATATAGTCGATATTAAGGACCATGTGGTCCATAGCCATTTCCTCCCAAAATAAACAAGTGCCACATGGCTTGATCGTAAACCTGTAGGTACGTTTAAGTGCGGTTCATGTAGTTTCTGCCCCTATATTGACCAAAATAAGACCTTTTCCAATTTGCACACAGGGAGAGTATTTCAAATTAAGGATTTTGCTAATTGTCGTATGGAGGGGGTAGTGTATAGATGCACCTGTACATGCCCCCTCAGCTATATAGGAAAGACGAAGCGACAAATCCGGGTACGAATAAGAGAACATCTGGGGAATATCTCCCATAAACGCGACACACCGATAGCTAGACACGTAGTCGAATATCACCAAGGAAATCTGAATTCAATCAGGTTTCAGGTGATAGAAGTAGTGCCTAAACTGGTGAGAAGGGGTAATTGGGACCGGAAAATCTTGCAAAGGGAGGCAAGATGGACCTACCTTCTAGACACCATTAATCCCAAAGGTCTCAATGAGATATTAAGCTTCACGAGCTTTATATAAAATTAGGAACCCAGAATTCTGACCTCAGAGCCAGTTTCCAACTTGTCACAATTCTTTCTAGCTAAGCCGCTGCCCCCCCTCGACTTTATTTTGCAGATGATCCGCACGTTTACGTGGAGCATAGACTAGGGTGCGTCGCCTGATTGACATCATATTACCCAATCACAAGCCAAGAATTGGTGTGTATCTGCACGGTTAGCAGTTTACCCTTCAATATACACCCTCATCTGACTGGGCCCCCCTTTTTTGCACTTGCGATACATATCCCCATATACTGTCTTTATCCCTGTAGATCTGAACGCAAGTGTGACCGGCACATTATGAGAATTTGCGCTCCATAGTGACAGCACACATTTGGGTGTGCGCACATCAATCTACGGGGGGAGTGTAGTGTTACAGTGGGTGGCCCATACATTGTTATCTATGGGAATTTGTGTAAATTTATGTTCACATATGACTGTAGAACATTCTTTATCCCCACAGGTTTAAACCTAATGCGACTGGCATAGTTTGAGCGTCGCCTAAATTCAGTGTTTTGAGCTGTGGAGCGCATTTGCGCTCCACAGGGTAAGCTCATCTCCGAATATGTGTACATCAGGCTAAGAGGGGAATGTATTTTCACTCCTGGGACCAGCCCCTTCCTCCTTTATGACGCTGTATCAGGGGGCGGACCAGGGAGGAGTGACACAGTATTTTGAGCCTGTTTGTATTGGAGTGGGCGTGGGTATTATCCCTGAGCCCGAAGCATCATACAGATGGGCGGGCCCTTGACAAACTGTGCTCTATACATCGTAGCGCTGTGGATCTAACACATGCTCCCTGTATTATACTTGTAAGTGCGATCGGCAATATATGAGCGTTCACTAAATATAGCACTTGAGTTGTGGAGCGCTTTGCGCTCTTCAGGGCAATACTCATATCCGGATATTTTCACAACAGGCCACGGGGGGAGTGTATTGTCATTCCTTGGGCCAGCCCCTCCCTCCCTCCCTCGTGAATCTGTGATGCTGCATCAGGGGGCGGACCAGGAATGAGCGATGCAGCAGTCTGAGCCTGTACACTTTGGAGTGGGCGTTGGTATTTCCCTGAGCCCGCAGCATCATAAAGATGGGCGGGCTTAGGATAAACAGTGATCTGTACAACGCACCGCTTATAGCGCTGTGGATTTAACGCATGCACCCTGTAGTATACTCAATTTCCGGCCAGGGGGAGTGAATGAAACATTAACAATCTGATGTCCCTCTCAATTATGGGTCCTTACCACTTTTGATTCCTGTGGGTCCTTTCCCGAAACATGTAGGGGTCTCTTATGCCTAAAAAAGATGTTGTTGTCGGTATAGGTGAGGAGCCAGCAGATTTCCGGCCAGGGGAAGTAGCGGGAATCTCCCAGCCTTTAAAAGGATCAGCTGCACTTTACATATGCGGATCCTATTCAGCCCCGTACTGACAGGGTGGGCAGCTGGAGTCTCCTTTGACACAGGACAGGAGGACTATCTAATCATCTTTTTCAACTCCTCAAAGGGATCTGTTTGCAGGACACTAAAGACTAGAAGGTATGTAACTAGGGAATACGTTTTTATCTTTACTGGATTTGTAATTGCGCAAGACTAGGCATTTGGATGGCAGTTTAATTACATCTAGACCTATTTGGCATTGTGCTTTTTATTTAGGTGACCTGGAATTGGGGAATTTTCACAGTGTGGTAACATCCCCTGATGAACCCCAAATAAAGTGGGGGAAACGCGTCGGGATTCTTCTGGAAGTTATTCTCCAGCAAGATAAGTTTACCTAACTGGGACTTAATTAAGTACGGGTCCATGAATAATTTGTTGGTTTATTGCACTGAGTAGCAGTTCTAAAAAACTACTTGTAGAACCCTTCCCCTTTTTTCATTTAACTCTGAAGGGGAATATGTGTATAAACATTCCGATTGGGAATTGTTTTTATGACCAACAGTAACACCTAATACGAATTAGTGTACTGAATATGCACATCGTGTGACTGAACCACTCTTACCTCAGCACTAATTTACACCCCCTTGGGCTTTGGGTCAATTAATGGCACACAGTCAGGTATAGGGATTACTAGGGATAGCCGACGCTGAGCGGGGGCGCCCAGAACCTTAGGGTGTATTAACCTCCGCGGCCAGGAAGGAGCGAGACTAGGGATTTGCAGCCTGGCCCTCATCTTGATCTTTCATTGTTATCCCTGAAACCATTAAGCAAAATCACTTCAGGCTATCCCTCACCTTTTTTGACTAATATCCCAATCAGAGGTTATCCAGCACTGCACGACCTGTTGTGTGCTCACTGACTGATATAGCTATATATGATAGTTTGAGATATGGTCTATGTTTAATAGAGTTGAGCCCGGTTCGTGGTTCGAGGTTCTCCAGTTCTAAGCTCGAGTGATTTTTGGGGCTGTTCGAGATCGAACTAGAACTCGAGCTTTTTGCAAAAGCTCGATAGTTCTAGATACGTTCGAGAACGGTTCTAGCAGCAAAAAGCAGGGCTTTTTACAGCCACAGTGTGCAGGAGCCATCGCTGGCAGCCTGCCACAAGCTGGTAACCAAGATAAACATCGGGTATCCAAGCAAAGCGCTTTGGTTAGTAACCCGATGTTTATCTTAGTTACGTGCAGGAAGCCCACACTTCCCGCTCAGCTCGCTCCGCCCCCTCCTGCCCGCGGCATGTATACATACATATACACACGCGCACACACACACACACTCTCACACACGCACGCACCCCCCCCCCCCGCTCGGCTTACCTGCGGTGATGAAGTCCCGCCATCCCGACCTCAGCGCTGTCACTGTCCTCCATGGCCGACGCTTGTCACATCACCTATCGCTTCCGACCCGAGACTGACACTGGCGGTGACGTCACGGACCTCTCGCGATACTTGATGTGAAGGCGCCGGTCATTGACCTCAGTGACAGGGGCTGTCGGCAGTGCTGGAGATCAGCGCAGGTAATGTACCTCGCTGACAGCAGCACTTGTCATGCCCTGCAGTGACCTGGGCTGACCCATTGATGTTAGCTCAGGTCACTGCACTGCTCTCCCAGCCAATGGGGAACATCCTGATCTTCATTGACTGGGACAGTGTGGATCGTCATGGCAACCCCTTGGATTACACCAGACCTGGATTTGTTTTTCTTTCTAATAAATTGGTTAAAGAGGGAATGTTTTGGGGAGTGTTTTTTCAAATAAAAATGTGTTTGTCGTCTATTTTTTTTTATTACTGACTGGGTTGGTGATGTCGGGTATCTGATAGACGCCTGACCTCACCAACCCCAGGGCTTGATGTCAGGTGACATTACACATCTGGTATTAACCCCATATATTACCCCGTTTGCCACCGCACCAGGGCGCGGGATGAGCTGGGGCGAAGCACCAGGATTGGCGCATCTAATGGATGCGCCACTTCTGGGGCGGCTGCGGCCTGCTATTTTTAGGCTTGGGAGAGTCCAATAACAATGGACCTCCCTAGTCTGAGAATATCAGGCCCCAGCTGTCTGCTTTACCTTGGCTGGTGATCCAATTTTGGGGGACCCCTACGTGTTTTTTTTTTTTAAATTATTTATTTAATTTAAAATAACAGCGTGGGGTGCCCTCAGTTTTGGATTACCAGCCAAGGTGAGGTTGCCAGCTGTGGTCTGCAGGCTGCAGCCGTCTGCTTTACCCTAGCTGGCTACAAAACTAGGGGGAACCCTACGTCATTTTTTTTTTTCATTTTTTTGGCTAAATACAAAGCTAAGCACCCCTTAGTGCCACATGAAAGGCACCAAAGGGTGCTCCACTTTTTCTCCACTTTTTCTCCACTTTTTCTCCACTTTTTCTCCATTTATTCTTCACTTTTTCTCCACTTTTTCTCCATTTTTTTCTCCACTTTTTCTCCACTTTTTCTCCATTTATTCTCCACTTTTTCTCCACTTTTTCTCCATTTTTTTCTCCACTTTTTCTCCATTTTTTCTCCACTTTTTCTCCACTTTTTCTCCATTTTTTTCTCCACTTTTTCTCCACTTTTTCTCCATTTATTCTCCACTTTTTCTCCACTTTTTCTCCACTTTTTCTCCATTTTTTTCTCCACTTTTTCTCCACTTTTTCTCCACTTATTCTCCACTTATTCTCCACTTATTCTCCACTTTTTCTCCATTTATTCTCCATTTATTCTCCACTTTTTCTCCATTTTTTTCTCCACTTTTTCTCCACTTTTTCTCCACTTTTTCTCCACTTTTTCTCCATTTTTTTCTCCACTTTTTCTCCATTTATTCTCCACTTTTTCTCCACTTTTTCTCCATTTTTTTCTCCACTTTTTCTCCACTTTTTCTCCACTTTTTCTCCACTTATTCTCCACTATTTCTCCACTTATTCTCCACTTTTTCTCCATTTATTCTCCACTTTTTCTCCACTTTTTCTCCATTTTTTTCCTCCACTTTTTCTCCACTTTTTCTCCATTTTTTTCTCCACTTTTTCGCCACTTTTTCTCCACTTTTTCTCCACTTATTCTCCACTTTTTCTCCACTTTTTCTCCATTTTTTTCTCCACTTTTTCTCCATTTATTCTCCACTTTTTCTCCACTTTTTCTCCATTTTTTTCTCCACTTTTTCTCCACTTTTTCTCCATTTATTCTCCACTTTTTCTCCACTTTTTCTCCATTTTTTTCTCCACTTTTTCTCCACTTTTTCTCAACTTTTTCTCCACTTTTTCTCAACTTTTTCTCCACTTATTCTCCACTTATTCTCCACTTTTTCTCCATTTTTTTCTCCACTTATTCTCTACTTTTTCTCCACTTTTTCTCCATTTTTTTCTCCACTTTTTCTCCATTTATTCTCCACTTTTTCTCCATTTTTTCTCCACTTTTTCTCCACTTTTTCTCCACTTTTTCTCCACTTTTTCTCCACTTTTTCTCCACTTTTTCTCCACTTTTTCTCCACTTATTCTCCACTTTTTCTCCATTTTTTTTCTCCACTTATTCTCCACTTTTTCTCCACTTTTTCTCCATTTTTTTCTCCACTTTTTCTCCACTTTTTCTCCACTTTTTCTCCACTTATTCTCCACTTATTCTCCACTTATTCTCCACTTTTTCTCCACTTATTCTCCACTTATTCTCCACTTATTCTCCACTTTTTCTCCACTTTTTCTCCGTTCTTTTTCTATGGTCGGTCTACCCATTAGCTCTGCCATGCATACTGTAGCTCTACACCTACTGCACATGTTACTTTATGATTGACATCTCTTTCGTACCAGAGCTCTCTAAGTCTACTCTGACCCCATATTTGTCATTACTATATTGTCCTTGTACTGTATTATGACATTTGTATCATGTGTTTCATTTCTTGCTGTGTTGCAATTTTTTTGCTGCATGCCAATTGTACCTCTACATTGTTCGACTTTATGTTATTGTTCTCTCACTTTTATGTGATACTGATTATTGTCATTTTTCATGATTACATGCAGATAAGTCCAATCTGACGAAGGCTCAGGCCGAAACGTCAATTGTAACTTGTTTTGGACAAAAACATATATGCTTATGAAAAAAAAAATGTTCTTAATACGGACCAATAAAGAGTGATTTTGCATTACTATCCATTGGGACTTACTGACTTAGTCTGGGAGATTTAGAGTGCCGAGGTTACTCACTAATTTTATCTATTATTACCTCTGAGCACCTATATACCAGTGAGCAGAGCTTCCTCTACAGTAGTTCTCCTGATTAGGCATGTCCTTACCTCATGAGCAGGGCATTGCAGCTTTGGTAGCAACCATTACGACATGGACTCTGCTGCTGTGGACCTGGGGAGAGTGAGTGCAGATTCATTGCACCCACACTCCTCACATGAAGGGTCCGCACTCCTAGAAAATGGGGGATACGTTCCCTGAGTGTCTCCCCCCCCATATTCTAGACGGTCCAGAGTCGTCGTGGGACCCCTTTATTTTTTTTCTTACAATAAATTGGTGAAAGAGGAAATGTTTTGGGGACTGTTTTTTCAAATAAATTTCTTTTGTCGATTTTTTGTCGATTTTTTGTTTTTGTTAGTACTGACAGTTTATGATGTTGGGTATCTAATAGACGCCATGACATCACAAACTGCTGGGCTTGATCTCAGGTGACTTTACAGCTAGTATCAACCCGATTTATTACCCCGTTTGCCACTGCACCAGGGCACGGGATGAGCTGGGGTGAAGCGCCAGGATTGGCGCATCTAGTGGATGCGCCACGTCTGGGGTGCCTGCGGGCTGCTATTTTTAGGCTGTGAAGGCCCAATAACTATGGACCTTCCCACCCTGAGAATACCAGACCACAGCTGTCCGCTTTACCTTGGCTGGTGATCCAATTTGGAGGGGACCCTACTTTTTTTGTGTAATTATTAATATTTATAAAATAATTATAAAAAAGAGCCTGAGGGGACCTCCACATTGGATCCCCAACCACGGTAAAGCTGCCAGCTGTGGTTTTCAGGCTACAGCCGTCTGCTTTACCCTAGCTGGCTATCAAAAATGGGGGGACCCAACGTCATTTTTTTTTTTTTAACTATTTTTTAAATAGAAAAAATTAATGGGCTTCCCTGTATTTTGATTGCCAACCAAGGTAACGGCAGGCAGATGGGGGTGGCAACCCATAGCTGTCTGCTTTATCTGCGCTGAGAATCAAAAATACCGCGGAGCGCTATGTCATTTTTTTAAAGATTTATTTTTACAGCACTGTGATGTCCAGCAATCAAAATACAGGGAAGCCCATTTTATTTTTAGTTATTTATATAAATAATTAAAAAAAATAAATATGGGCTCCCGCTGCATTTTTTGTATTGCTAGCTAAGGGTAATCCAAGCAGCTACTGGCTGCTAACCCCCACTGCTTGGTGTTACCTTCACTGGCAATGGAAAATCCAGGGAAGCATTTTTTATTTTTTTTGCCAAAAAACTACAAAAAAAGGACGTGAGCTTCGCCATATTTTTGTATGCTAGCCAGGTATAGCAGGCAGGTGCTGGAAGAGTTGAATACAGCGCCAGAATATGGCGCTTCTATGAAAATGCCAGGCCAACCTGTGGTGCGGATTCCAATCCCCAGCTGCCTAGTTGTACCTGGCTGGACACAAAAATGGGGCGAAGCCTACGTCATTTGTTTTCTAATTATTTCATGAAATTCATGAAATAATAAAAAAAGGGCTTCCCTTTATTTTTGGTTCCCAGCCGGGTACAAATAGGCAACTGGGGGTTGGGGGCAGCCGTACCTGCCTGCTGTACCTGGCTAGCATACAAAAATATGGCGAAGCCCACATAATTTTTTCAGGGGGCAAAAAACTTCTGCATACAGTTCTGGATGGAGTATGCTGAGCCTTGTAGTTCTGCAGCTGCTGTCTGTCTGTATGGAGAAGAGCAGACAGCAGCTGCAGAACTACAAGGCTCAGCATACTCCATCCAGGACTGTATGCAGAATTTTTTTGCCCACCAAAAAAATGACGTGGGCTTCGCCATATTTTTGTATGCTAGCCAGGTACAGCTGGCAGCCACGGGCTGCCTCCAACCCCCAGTTGCCTATTTGTACCCGGCTGGGAACCAAAAATATAGGGAAGCCTTTTTTTTTAATTATTTCACTTATTTCATGAAATAATTAAAAAACAAATGACGTGGGCTTCGCCCTATTTTTGTGTCCAGCCGGGTACAACTAGGCAGCTGGGGATTGGAATCCGCAGCACAGGTTAGCCCGAGGTTTGTGGGCGCCTCTGCTGCGGATTTCAGTCCGCAGCCGTCCCAGAAAATGGCGCTCTCATAGAAGCGCCATCATCTGGCGCTGTATCCAACTCTTCCAACAGCCCTGGAGCCGGGTGGCTTGTTGGGTAATCATGAGTTAATACTGGCTTTGTTTTACCAGCCAGTATTAAGCCAGAGATTCTTAATGTCAGGCACATTTGACCCGGCCATTAAGAATCTCCAATAAAGGGTTAAAAAAAAGACACCACACAGAGAAAAAATACTTTAATAGAAATAAATACACAGACACATTAGAGACTCCATCTTTATTACCCCCTGTCAGCCCTCCACGATCCTGCTCTTCTGTCTTCTTTCTTTCTAGTGTAGTAGTAGTGACGATTGTAGTGAGGATGAGATTCACCAGCTCATCACTTGGGGCTGGGGAACCTCCATCCTCACTACAATCATCACTAGTGTAGTAGTAGTGACGATTGTAGTGAGGAAGGATGAGATTCACCAGCTCATCACTTGGGGCTGGGGAACCTCCATCCTCACTACAATCATCACTACAATCGGGAAGCAGCGTGCAGCCTTCACTCCGTGAGTGATCAGTGCTGGCTGCTAGCGGTAACGCTGACAGACGCGTTACCATAGCAACGGTGCTCTCGGAGCCGCGGTTAGCGGTGACGTCACCGCTAACTGCGTTGCTATGGCAACGGTGATCTCCGTTAATGACCGGCTGTGTCAGCCGGTCCCTAACGGAACGGAGAGTCGACCGTGTGCTAGAGCATGTCGCCGGTACACGGCGATACACATATGTGCACCGTGTACCGGAGAGATGCACTCGCAGGTCCTACATGACGTGTCATAGTCATGTGACCAGTCTGTAGCCAATGAGATAATAGCCACGTGACTGGTCACATGGCTATTTTGACGTCAGGATAGGTCCTGCATCTCTGCTGGCAGTGCAGGTCACCGGGAGGATTCAGCGATCATCGCATGGAATAGCGGCAGGAGACAGAGTGCAGAAGGGATCGCGAGGACCGGTAAGTGTTATGGCAATGTTTATTAACTGTTTGTGTACATTTATCATGCATTTTTATGTGTTTGTGATTGCCTCCCATTCTAGCCTATACGTTCGAGTTCGGTTCGTCGAACGTTCGACGAACCGAACTCGAACGGGACCCCCGTTCGGCGAACCGGCCTCGAGCCGAACCGGGACCAGTTCGCTCATCTCTAATGTTTAACTGTCCAAGCAAAGTGAAGATGATTTGATGAAAACTTTAGCTACTACTGTATGCTTCTAAAGATGCTGCAGCACTGAGCGGTTTTGGTGCTTTTTTTACTCAGAGGTTTGAATGTGGAACCCAACAAAAAAAAAAACTGCAATAATTAAAAAACTGCAGTTACTTTTTTAAGTACAGAATCTGTGCTATAAAAATACTTAAACACACTTCACATCTGCAACGAAACGGATCAAATAAGAGGGAAAAGGAATAAAAAAATGCAGAAAGAATGCAATAATCAGAGAAGGTTGTTATTGCGCAGTTCTGTGCGGACATCTGCAGGAAAAGGACCTCAGTATTTATGCAACATGCGAACATAGCGCTACCTGCACAAAAAAGGAACATATGTTGTATAGTGAAGATTATATAAAAATTTGAAAATTCTGGCTGCTACATTTATGAATGAACAAAAAATAAAGCCACAGGTCCCAACTAGAGATGAGAATGACACATAGATGACATTGCACCAACCCTGCATGATCAATAGCAGCGCCGGAAGGTAAGATTCATGGTCTCCTGTCCAGTCGCCAGGTACCACTAACCAGGATGCTGGACGGGAGTCCTGTGAATTGATCCTCTTATCTCTAGTCCCAACCTTCCCACACAGCGGACAGTCCCAAATTTAGGTCTACACCCTGCAGCATTGGGTGTCTGCTGAAGGTCCTTCACTGCTCCTCTGATAACTCCTGAAAGGGTAGAAAGAAATGGCAAATGGGTGTAGATGGTAGGTAATCTGGATGGTTTGGTTTTTCCAGTCTTTGCACCCACCTTAAGCTGGGAATGCTCCTGCTTATCTACAGTGAGGAAAATAAGTATTTGATACACTGCCGTTTTTGCATGTTTTCCCACTTACAAAGAATGGAGAGATCTGTAATTTTATTGTAGATACACTTCAACTGTGACAGGCAGAATCTCCTCAAAAAAATTCCAGAAAATCTGATTTTATGATTTTATTGCACGAAATAAGTATTTGATCACCTATCAACCAGCAAGAATTCTGACTCTCACAGACCTGTAATCTGACCTCCCTACTCTGCAATCTTTACCTGTATTAATTTCACCTGTTGAACTCGTGACCTGTATAAAAGACACCTGTTCACACACTGAATCAATCACACTCCTACCTCTCCACCATGGCCAAGACCAAAGTGCTGTCTAAGGACACCAAGGACAAAATTGTAAACCTGCACAAGGCAGAAATGGGCTACAGGACAATAGGCAAGCAGCTTGGTGAGAAGGCAACAACTGTTGGCACAATTATTATAAAATGGAAGAAACACAAGATGACTGTCAATCTTACTTGATCATGGGCTCCATGCAAGTTCTCGCCTCATGGGGCAAATATGATTCTGACAAAGGTCAGGAATCAGCCCAGAACTACACTGGAGGACCTGATTAATGACTTGAATGGACCTGGGACCACAGTCTTAAAGATTACTGTTAATAACACACTACACAGTCATGGATTAAAATAATACAGGGCATGCAAGGTCCCTCTGCTCACGCCAGGACGTGTCCAGGCCCGTTTGAAGTTCGCCAATGACCACCTGGATAACCTAGGGGAGGCATGTGGTCAGATGAGACCAAAATAGAACTTTTTGGTATAAACACCACTCACCATGTTTGGAGTAACAAAGATTAGTATAACCTCAAGAACAACATCCCAACCGTGAAACATGGGGGTAGAAACATCATACATTGATCATGCATTGAAGTGGCCAACAACCTCCTTCCCTCAGTAAGAGGATTGATAATGGGACATGGCTGGGTCTTCCAGCATGGCAATGACCCAAAACTGACACCCAGGGCAACTAAAGAGTGGCTACATAAAAAGCATTTTAAGGTCCAGGAGTGGCCTAGTCAGTGTTCAGACCTGAATTTGATAGAAAATCTTTGGAGGAAGCTTTAATTCAATGTTGCCCAGTGACAGCCCCATAACCTGAAAGATCTGGAGATCTGTATAGAGGAGTGTACCAAAATCCCTGCTACAGTGTGTACAAACGTGGTCAAGAATTACAGGAAATGTCTGACCTCTGTAATCGCAAACAAAGGTTTCTGTACCAAATATTTAAGTTGTTTTTTTTCTATTGTATCAAATACTTATTTCATGCAAAAAAAAAGCAAATTATTTAAAAATCATACAATGTGATTTTCTGGATTTTTTTTTTTTAATTCTGTCACAGTTGAAGTCTATCCACAATAAAAATTACAGACCTCTTCATTCTTTGTAGGTGGGAAAACTTGCAAAATCGGCAGTGTATCAAATACTTATTTTCCTCGCTGTGTTTATTTATCTATCTACAGTGCACAAAATAGACAGAGCAGAGGGATCAGAGGAGAATGACAGAACAGACAGCAGCACCAGGACAGCGGAGACTGACAGCAGGGAGCAGAACGTGGACTATCAGACTGACAGAGCAGGGAGCAGAACCAGGACAGCGGAGACTGACAGAGCAGAGAGCAGCACCAGGACAGCGGAGACTGACAGCAGGGAGCAGCACGTGGACTATCAGACTGACAGAGCAGGGAGCAGAACCAGAACCGGGAGAGACTGACAGAGCAGGGAGCAGAACCAGAACCAGGAGAGACTGACAGAGCAGGGACCAGCACCAGGACCGGGAGAGACTGACAGAGCAGGGAGCAGAACCAGAACCGGGAGAGACTGACAGAGCAGGGAGCAGAACCAGAACCGGGAGAGACTGACAGAGCAGGGAGCAGAACCAGAACCGGGAGAGACTGACAGAGCAGGGAGCAGAACCAGAACCAGGAGAGACTGACAGAGCAGGGAGCAGAACCAGAACCAGGAGAGACTGACAGAGCAGAGAGCAGCACCAGGACAGCGGAGACTGACAGAGCAGAGAGCAGCACCAGGACAGCGGAGACTGACAGCAGGGAGCAGCACGTGGACTATCAGACTGACAGAGCAGGGAGCAGAACCAGAACCGGGAGAGACTGACAGAGCAGGGAGCAGAACCAGAACCAGGAGAGACTGACAGAGCAGGGACCAGCACCAGGACCGGGAGAGACTGACAGAGCAGGGAACAGAACCAGAACCGGGAGAGACTGACAGAGCAGGGAGCAGAACCAGAACCGGGAGAGACTGACAGAGCAGGGAGCAGCACCAGGACCGGGAGAGACTGACAGAGCAGAGAGCAGCACCAGGACCGGGAGAGACTGACAGAGCAGGGAACAGAACCAGAACCGGGAGAGACTGACAGAGCAGGGAACAGAACCAGAACAGGGAGAGACTGACAGAGCAGGGACCAGCACCAGGACCGGGAGAGACTGACAGAGCAGGGACCAGCACCAGGACCGGGAGAGACTGACAGAACAGGAAACAGAGGGACTGGCGGAGACTGAAAGCAGGCAGCAGCACCACCGAAATACTGTGACCGGCGGAGACTAAGAGAGCAGGCAGCGGCACCGTGACCAGCGGAGACTGACAGAGCTGCCAGCAGCACCGGGGAATACTGACAGAGCAGCAAGCAGCATCGGGACCAGAGGAGACTGACAGGGCAGGCAGCAGCACTGTGACCCGGTAATACTAACTGAGCAAAAAGCAGCACAGGGACAGAGGAGTCTAACATAGCAGGGAGCAGCACCAGGACTGGTGGAGACTGACAGAGCAGGGAGCAGCACCAGGACTGGGGGAGACTGACATAGCAGGGAGCAGCACCAGGACTGGGGGAGACTGACATAGCAGGGAGCAGCACCAGGACTGGGGGAGACTGACATAGCAGGGAGCAGCACCAGGACTGGGGGAGACTGACATAGCAGGGAGCAGCACCAGGACTGGGGGAGACTGACATAGCAGGGAGCAGCACCAGGACTGGGGGAGACTGACAGAGCAGGGAGGAATAGGACTGGGGGAGACTGACATAGCAGGGAGCAGCACCAGGACTGGGGGAGACTGACAGAGCAGGGAGCAGCACCAGGACTGGGGGAGACTGACATAGCAGGGAGCAGCACCAGGACTGGGGGAGACTGACATAGCAGGGAGCAGCACCAGGACTGGGGGAGACTGACATAGCAGGGAGCAGCACCAGGACTGGGGGAGACTGACAGAGCAGGGAGCAGCACCAGGACTGGGGGAGACTGACAGAGCAGGGAGCAGCACCAGGACTGGGGGAGACTGACAGAGCAGGGAGCAGCACCAGGACTGGGGGAGACTGACATAGCAGGGAGCAGCACCAGGACTGGGGGAGACTGACAGAGCAGGGAGCAGCACCAGGACTGGGGGAGACTGACAGAGCAGGGAGCAGCACCAGGACTGGGGGAGACTGACAGAGCAGGGAGCAGCACCAGGACTGGGGGAGACTGACAGAGCAGGGAGGAATAGGACTGGGGGAGACTGACAGAGTAGGGAGCAGCACTAGGACTGGGGGAGACTGACAGAGTAGGGAGCAGCACCAGGACTGGGGGAGACTGACAGAGCAGGGAGGAATAGGACTGGGGGAGACTGACAGATCAGGGAGCAGCACCAGGACTGGGGGAGACTGACAGAGCAGGGAGGAATAGGACTGGGGGAGACTGACAGAGTAGGGAGCAGCACCAGGACTGGGGGAGACTGACAGAGCAGGGAGGAATAGGACTGGGGGATATTGGCAGAGCAAAGAGAAGCACCGGGACAGAGGAAACTACGAGGCCGGAGGAGACTGAGAGAGCAGGCAGCACCAGTACAGAGGGAGCAGCACCAGGACCGGAGGAGAATTACAGAGCAGGCAGCAGCACCGGGACCGTAGGAGACTGACAGGGCGGGAGCACCAGGATAGAGGAAGCACCGGGACGGAGGAGAGTGACAGAGCACGGAGCAGCGGGCCCGGAGGAGAGTGACCAAGCAGGGTCCAGCACCGGGACAGAAGAGGGAGCAGCACCGGGACTGAGGAGACTGACAGCGCAGGCAGCAGCGTGAGAAGAATAGGGGGCGTGGCCCGAGAGGGGAGGACATGCGAGCATGCGCAGTGAGGCGGACGGAGCCGCACGCTGCTGCTCCCGGGATGCTGCTGGCCGGCTGCTCTCAGTGCTGACAGTCCGCTGCCGGGGAGAGCCGGGAGTGCCCGTGCTCTTACCACTACTGCCGTCAGCAGAGCCCTCCAGCTCCGCGTGCAGGACGGAGCGCGGACATGGGTTAGGAAGCTGCCATCGCGGGAGTGACGGAGTACACCGGGCAGGGCAGCCATCCCCGGCCGGAGAGCAGGCATGGAGAGCGGGCTGTGAGCAGACAAAGGAGGCGGCTGAGGGCAGGAGACATGATCGCTGAGGTGCTGAGCGGCGCCCTGGGGCTCGTCCTGTATCTCAACACCCTGGGCGCTGATTTCTGCTATGATGACAGGTAGGAGGGAAACTTTCCCCAGGACCTTTCCTCCAGCATCACCCCCTGTGACTTCACTGCCGGCTGTGCTGTGTGGATGGGTCCAGCCCTGCGCCTGCAGCCCTGCGCAGGGGTAGCACGGAATACTACCTGTGTGTGTGATTGATAGCACCCCTGTAATATGGGGCGTACAGGCTGAGGGCCAGCTAGGGGGATCACTGCACCTGTGAGGACGGACCGGAGAGCCAAACTTCAGCACTATATACATGCATAGTGCACAAACATATATCCATGTGTGTGTGTGTATATATATATATATATATATATATATAATGTTAATACCCCTCTAACATGGGATATACCACTGATATGCACCTATGGGAATGAGTGTGCATTGGTTAGGAAGAATTTGAGATCCAAACTTCATTACACTATATATGTATATGTGTATATATATATATATATATATATATATATATATATATATATATAGATATATAGATATATGATAATACCCCTCTAACATGGGATATACCACTGATATGCACCTATGGGAATAACTGTGCATTGGTTAGGAAGAATTTGAGATCCAAACTTCATTACACTATATATGTATATGTGTATATATATATATATATATATATATATATATATATATATATATGTGTGTGTGTGTACATACACACATACCTACCTATGAATGTAGTAATGTCCAGCCCTGATCAGCACTATTAGTGACCGTTCTATTTGTGTATGGCAGTTCTTCCCCTTGTATTATATATAATATTTGGCTATTGTGTAGATCCGAGTGCTGGACTCCGCAGTTATGGGAATCTCTACGCCTTGGTTAGTATGGACCTGAGATTTACACTATAACTCTGTATATATGTTCTCAGTGCTCCTCACTTTACTAACCATTAGTGATTGGCAGTGATTAGTGATCCACAATGCTGGGACATGAACTTTATACATATCATTACTAGGTCATAATGCTGAATATTCCTTATATATAAATGCCCCCTTGGATTATGGATCCCTAATATCACTGATCTAGTAAAGTGGTGATCCCACACATCCCATCTGTATTGTATCATTGATGTATAAACCCTAAGGACTTCAGTTTCTGTGCTATTCCCAGTTTATGCTCCTATGAGATGACATATCTCCAAGAATCAGGAATGTTGTACATGTTCTCATCTCATTCCGCTGTCACTCCAGCCTACCTACTTAGAAATAATGGTATTTTTTCCAGCACCCATGACGGCACCACGACAATGTAAGGGTGCCGTCATGGGTCTCAGAAAAAACGCATTACCGGTCAGTAATTACGTATTTTTTCCATTTTTTTCTGAAAATGCCGCACACTTTGTGTTATATTCTCCGGTTTTGTAGAAGTGCCATGTGTTTGCTGTGGCATGTTTCAATCTTACATCTCTATAGTTCACATGCCCACTATAGCCCTGTCCTATAGATCTTTGCGCTTTTAAGAAGCAGCATATCATTTCTTGTTAATTAGGTGACTACTTTCTCCTTCTATCACACAGTAGTGGTCCTGCTTAGAAAGCTGACATAAGTTCTAAGTAGTCATAGGGGAAAACTTCAATTTGTGCCCCCTTTTCAAGGTTTTTAATCTGATTACAATTAAGACTGATGCATAATTAAAATATATTAGGGAGAACGGCACGCCTGGCTAAGCCTATTAACAATCCTGGGGAGTTTCATGCTCCATTGAAATTAAACCATCCAAAAAGTGAGCATAGATTTACTCTGACAGCTTTCATCAGCCTCTCTTTACTGTGGGGAGTGAATGGATCCCCTGGGCTTGTGTGAGCTGGTAATGCAGCTCTTTGTGACAGGCCATAGGAAAGCCGAGGCTTCTAGATGCCACATGCACTGCTAATAGAATAGCTGTGTGCAAATAGCTGCAGTGCCCATCCTGCCAGTGGGTAAAGTCCACAGCTCACACCCAACTTTATGCTGGAAGCTAAAGATAGGCACTCATTCCTCCTACAGAAGGATGGTAATGGCTTATCCCTGATTTCACTGCTGAGCCAGCCCCTGACACCGAATTATGAGCGACCCCAAAAGATCAATGTCTGCCCCCTCCTAACACTGGTGTCAGGTGCTGCTATCGATCTGATCAGGAAAATAAAAGCCTGGTCTATTACATACCTTATTCATATATTTTTACTTTTGGAGACTTAAATATATTCCATTCCACATATATATATGTGAAAAATTATAAACTATGCAATGTGAAAATAGTTTGTGTTTACATGGCAAATGTATATTGATTCTTTTACCTTTTGATGTATGCACAAAATTGTCCCTGGCCATCCTTCCCTGGGACACTTACTAGAACCATTAGTATGCTATACTTATGACTAAGAACCTAGTGTTCGAAACGCGTAAGGTGTTACGTGCTCCTTAGATCTATTTTAATCACATTTGGCTATTTGTAGCCTAATAAAATTGTGTTTTTATGATACTGCTTCCGGCCTTAGGCTATGTGCGCACGCTACGGATTTTGCCACAGAAAATGTTTCTAACGTTTCTGAAGTCATTCCTCAGCAAAACCTATGGGTATAAAAAAATGCTGCGTTTTTTTTTATACCTGTGGATTTACCTGCGGAATCTCTGCTGTGGAATTAATGAGCATGTCACTTCTTTTCCGCAGGTACCTGCGGTTTTTGCCATAGATAATGGTAAGAATTTGCAGGGACCAACCTGTGGCAAATCCGCACCAAAACCGCATGCGGATTTCATTGCGGTTTTGGTGCAGTTTTTTACCGCAGGTGCGGGATTCTTTCAGAGGGTCCGGATTTTCCCTAAGAAAAAGTCAATTTTTAGTGCGCACATGGCCTAAACCAACGTTTGTCTAGTGAAACCACTGGTGTACAATTCTGACACATTTCTGTTCTGAATTTGCACGCAACGGAACAGTGGCAGAAATATCTGCCATTGAAAATCTCAAGAAATCGGAATGGGGTCCTTTCTGCAGAAGTCACCTGATTTTCTGCAATCCCCCTTCAGATGAGTGGGACAGTCTCCCAAATACCTCCAACAAATCACCCTAAAATGTCCAAACTTCTCAGAATGTTGCAACATGATTTTTTATGTTGTTTCAAATTCTTCTTCTTTGATTTCCACTAAGTTTCCAAACCTGCCCTCCCTATGGAAAGCACATTTCTTCTATGCAATGTGTCTTGCTAATGAGTGGAGTGCACTTTTAGCCTTAGGCTGGTTTCAAATGTACGTTTTTGCGGGGTTTTCAATACGAGAAGAACAAACCAGTCTTTATCAGTGTTTCGGATTTTCTTTAGTGTTTGGTCAGTTTTTACCATCAGTGTTTTTCTTGCAAAAAAAAAAAAAACGGATGGAGGATTCTCAAGGTTTTTTTTACCATCCAGTAAAAACATACAACACTAGTATGACACCCCTGACCCATAGACTTGATCAGGATTCTAAACCGGTCTGGTCTCCACTTTATCATAGAACACATGGCCATTCTAGTCTTATCAGTGAATAAACATGTCTGAAAATAATCGGGTGTTTGAAACCGCCCTCATTATACACATCAGGTAGGAACCAAGACGATAAGTGAAAGTTTCTCAAGTGTTCTGTGTTTTGCCTAAAAATACTTGTTTCAGATTTCATTTTGGTTCGTGCTAAGAATTGGACCACTTTCATACATTAGTATCTGAGCCAAAGGCTGGAGTGGATCCAAACCATGAGGTGCAAAATCATTAGTTTTATGTGTTGCTTTTCACTTCCCACTCCTGGTCTTGTTTCACAAATACTGATCTAAAATATTGTCTTGTGAAAGTATCCCTGGCACTTGGTGTTATAACTTTTCTTCTTAGTGCCAGTAATATATGGGGCATGATAGTATGTGTATTTTACACCTACTGAGAGGGAAACTAAGGCATTATTCCAGACTCCTAAAGGGTTAACATTGTGTCGACGTTACACCATAGTCAGGGTAAATATATTCGGTTTGTTTACAATTAGTGTTGTCACACATACAAATAATGGAAATATTATATAGGAGTGTGATTTTGGTAGTAGTCTTCTCTCTGGCTCAGCTGTAAATCTGCACTGTTGTACACCAATTTGTTTCTTCATACACACTTGGCTCTCTGGAAAGAAAGCTAGCAATGCAGCGTTAAATCATACATCACAGGCACACAAAGCAATAATATTAAATGGAAGCCCTTGCCGTGTGCTTCTGTGTATACACTCCGAGAAAAAGTATCAAGAAATGTCAGGATCCAATCTGGTTAGTAATGCTGCATTTACTTCTGCCTTGTCTGGAAAGGCAATATCATACTTTTTTTTTTTTTTTTTTCTTCTTGGAAATGACAAAAAAAAAAAAAAAAGGGTCATTGTGCAACATAAGCCAATAACATCTTGTGACATTTTCAAGTACATAGAATTGGAACTGGAGAGGATTTGAAGCATTACATATTTCTCATGCCATTTGAAATTTTTATATATATATATATATGCGCGCAACAGAAAGCAAGACCTTGGCATGCGTTTTTATATATATATATATATATATATATATATATATATATATATATATATATATATATATAATATATATATATTTTTTTTTTTTTAATTTAATACAGTAATATAATATATGCGCAACAGAAAACAAGACCTTGACCACTAATTATATATATATATATATATATATATATAAATTAATTAATTAGTGGTCAAGGTCTTGTTTTCTGTTGCTCATATATTATATTACTATATTATAAAAAAAAAAATTTTATATATATATTTTTTTTAATATCATATAGTAATATATGCGCAACAGAAAACAAGACCTTGACCACAATTATATATATATATATATATATATATGGTCAAAGTTTAGACACCTTCTCATTCAAAGAGTTTTCTTTATTTTCATGACTCTAAAAATTGTAGATTTACACTGAAGGCATCAAAACTATGAATGTACATGTGGAATGTCAAGAGTATGCAAAGCAGTAATGAAAGCAAAAGGTGGCTACTTTGAAGAACCTAGAATATAAGACATATTTTCAGTTGTTTCACACTTTTTTGTTAAGTATTTAATTCCACATGTGTTAATTCATAGTTTTGATGCCTTCAATGTGAATCTACAATTTTCAGTCATGAAAATAAAGAAAACTCTTTGAATGAGAAGGTGTGTCCAAACTTTTGGCCTGTACTGTATATAGAAATATATATTTATATATTGTATATATACAGTATATACAGAGACAGACACCACTTCCCCTAATACTTCTATTTTGTTACTACGGTGTTTTGCCTATAGAAGAAGTTAGGCTCAGACTAAGATCTAGATTGTTAGATTCCACCTGTTGGTTTGCAGTGCTTTTATGCAGCAGAATTCTTTTTGTTCACGTCTCCCATAGAGATATTAAATGATACTTTTACTGACGCCTTCTGACCTTACAAGATAAGGTGATATCCGGGAGCAGTGACTAAGTGTTAACCGATACACAAAATTAACAGCCCAGCACAGGAGAGCCAGAGATTTCTTATTCCGGCCGTGCTCTAAGTGCCTCATTTGAAAATCACTTTGCAGCTGTAGCGCAAATCTGTGCTGCATAACAATTTCTCCTATGTTCAGAAAGAGCTGGCCTGCTCTGCATGGTTCTGACGGAGTTCAGCTCCTTCTGCAGCACAATAAAACCCTGCCAATAGCCTTCCTGGCTTTTACAATCCACACAAGTATTCCATCATTTTTCTCTTTGGAGATGAAGAAGAATGCTTTCCCAGCTGAAGTGTAATTTCCAAAAAGAGAAGGAAAGTTGTATTTTCTTTATGAACTGAGCTATAGTCCTGGCTAATCTATCACCTGCTTACTATAACTACTGTAGTGTATCTGCTTACTATTATTAGCATGTATATAATATATGCAAACTTTTACTGTTTTCGTTATCTCATACTACATTAGGACTCTATTTACCATACTTATACTTTTCATATGATTTACTCCTCACAAGAAACTTACAGTAGACTAGAAGACATTCATTATGTGAGAAGGAAAGGCAATTCGGGCAGCTAAATAAGAGTTCTTTACAGTCTAAGCAGTCAGACTGTGGAATGCCCTACCACAAAAGATAGTATTGTATTTGCCATACTTATACTTGGCACATGATTTATTCCTTCCAAGGACCACGGGACTTTCATTGTGAAGAGGAAAGGCAATTCAGGCAATTTAATAAGAAAGGGTTTTTTTACAGTTAGAGCAGTCAGAGTGTGGAATATCCTACCATAAAAGATAGTATAATATTGCATTTACCATACTTGGCACATGATTTATTCCTTCCAAGGACCAGAGGACATTCATTATGTGAGGGGAAAGGTGATTCCGGCAGATAAAGAGGAAAGGGTTCTTTACAGTTTGAGCAGTCAGATTGTGGAATTCCCCTACTAACAAAAGGTAGCAAGGACAGATATTATATCAGTATTTATATAGGGGATGGATGCTTTTATCACAATAAATGGAGTTATGGGTTATAGATAATCTAGCCATAGAGAATTTCTATCTGGTGGAGAAAGGTTGGACTTGATGGACCTTTGTCTTTTTATCAACCTGTGTATCTTCAGCTGTGAATTGCTTAGTGCACATTTCGATGTCATTTTGTTAGCCATTTTACAATGACGAGGCAGTCACATAGAAATGGATCAATACACTAAACAGTATACGTATACAAAAAAAATCTCTCCTCTCTTGGGCCAGAACTATAGAATGAACTTGGTATAGGTACAAACCAGCTAATTAAAACAGTCTTGGACTGGGGAACAATGAATATAGAGATTGTTAGCACCCACCCAAAACAATGTAAGGGCAAACCCAGATCTTGCTTGAATCCCTATACCTTACCTGACTAGCTTGCCTTCTAATCGAAGCTGTCTCATATATGCCTATAAGGCAGTTAGCTCAGATGAGGAGACTGACATACATAGTATTGCGATTCTAGCATGTACCGATTTTCAAGAAAGCATGAGTTTCCGGTAAAACTTAAGGTTTGTCAGCACATCCTAACCCACAAATGCTGTGTGTGTATGTATATATATATATATATATATATATATATATATATATATATATATATATATATATATATATATATATATATATATATATATATATATATATATATATATATATATATATATAATTAGATACAGTGAGAGAGAGCTCTGGTAAACGTAAGATACCACTTTGCACATTTTTATAAATATCCGCTTCCCCACATATCTGACAGCCATTTCATTCCAGTGTCAGTTGACTTCCAACCAGAGTACAGACCGACAGGGGGTGAAAGCCACTCTCCACTGACCAAGATGACGTCATCTTATTCGAATGTCACTCAGCAACCACAGGATGATGTCAAGTTACCTACAAAAGCAATGGCAAATGGTAGCTGGGGTGAAGTGCCCGGCAAGAAGAGTTTGTGACAGGCTCCTAGAGGCAGGGCTCAAGTTATGTAAAGCTAGAAAAAAAGCCTTTCATCAATGAAAAGCAAAGGAGAGCTAGGCTGAAGTTTGTTAAAGACCATAAGGATTGGACCATACAGGACTAGAGGAAGGTAATCTTCTCTGATGAGTCTAATTTTCAGCTTTGCCCAACATCTGGTTGTCTAATGGTTAGCCTGAAACCTGGAGAGGCGTAAAAGCCAGTGTTTTGCACCCACTGTGTTATTTGGTGGAGGATCAGTGATGATCTGGGGATGCTTCAGCAAGGCTGGAATTGGGCAAATTAAACTTTGCGAAGGACGTATGAATCAAGCTGCATACAAGGTTATCCTGGAAAAACAGTTGCTTCCTTCTTTTCAGGCAATGTTCCCCAACTCTGAGGACTTGTTTTTCCAGCAGGACAATGCACCATGCTACACAGCTAGGTCAATCAATGCGTGGATGAAGGACCACCACATGACAACCCTGTCATGTCCAGCCCCATCTCCAGACCTGGGTAATCTTCCTTTTGATTACATTCCAGAGATTTACAATGGGGTTCCAGATGGATAGTCACAAGCCATCAAACAAAGAAGAACTGCTTACATTTTTGCACCAGGAGTGGCACAAGGTCACCCAAAAGCAGTGTGAAAGACTGGTGGAAAGCATGCCAAGACGCATGAATGCTGTGATTAAAAATCATGGTTATTCCACAAAATATTGATTTCTGAACTCTTCCTGAGATAAAACATTAGTATTGTTGTTTCTAAATGATTCTGAACTTGTTTCTTTGCATTACTTGAGGTCTGAAAGCAATGCATTTTTTTGCTATTTTGACCATTTCTAATTTGCAGAAAATATATACAAAATGTATTGCTTGGAAATTCAGTCATATTGTCTGTAGTTTATAGAATAAAAGAACAATTTACCTTTTACTCAAAATTATACCTATAAAGAGAGAAATCAAAAAAACTGACAATTTTGCAGTGGTCTCTTAATTTTTGCCAGAGCTATATAAAATATATGGGTTTTTTTTTCCCTTTTTGAAATGGTATAAATTTTATATTCACTTTATTAATTTAAAGCTCTTGTTGTATTTTTTTTTATTAAAGGGAATCTGTTCCTTAATTCATGCTGCCCAAACCATGGGTAGCATGTAGCAGAGACTGGCTGCACAATTGTAGTAAGGTATGCTCGTCTGTAATTCTCCAGTGTCTCAGAGAAATGATAGTTTGAAGAACCGTCCGGGAACCATAGGACTTGATGTGATTAGTCTGACACTGTCCTGGACTGGCTTCTTCCTGGGAAGAAGCCAGTCGGGGATGTTGCCAGGATAGTCACATCTATTGCTATGGACCCCAGCCATATCTTGAAACCATGTTTTCTCTGAAATGCTGGAGCGTTTCAAAGGACACACCTGGCGTGCAACTAATCTGGTTCATGCTGCCCGTGATTTGGGTATGTTGAATCGAGTGACAGTTTTCTTTGAAATCTAGTTATCATTTCAGCTGTCACTTATCATTTTAGAAATGCTTAAGGCCCCATTGCACATTATGCTGGCTGTATTCGCAGATATTGGAGGTATTGTCTCAGTCTGTTTACAGGGCCCTCCCAAGTCACCTCCCAAGACACACGGTGAGAGAAAAGGATGCGGCAGGTTGGTTTTGCAAGAGCTGAACCTTTTGTTCTCTGGGAGTTATTTCCCCACCGGGAGAGTCTAGAACAGCTTTCTCATAGAGAACACAAGAGTGCTCAGCTGAAGGTTCCTGAATATGGGAGACTTGGAAGAGATAGCTATTGGCTGAATGATCCATGACGTAAAAGACTTGTACGTGAGAATCCATCGGTTATCCGATCATTACCAAGTTGCTGAAAGTGAATAGGTTCCATTTGCTTTTTTGCCTTCCCATTTATCAAAATAGTCAGATGTTGCACCTCCCATAGGCATGAGATAATCCTAAACCCCTTCACGTCCTGTGATGTATATTTACGTCATAGGTTGTGTTCCTGCCTTTGATGCAGGCTCACACACTGAGTCCGCATTATTTCCCTGCACGTCGGCTGATCTGAAGAGCCGACATGTGCCTCTAATAGGTGTGGATGTAACTCTGATCCAACCACGGCTGTTAGCTAGTTAAGTTATGCTGCCAATCTCTGATGACGTGATTTAAGACGCACTGATGGGGAGCACATCATTCCCTGCTCCCATCGATGGCTCCGAGATGTGATCGCGGGAGGCCAATGGCTTGTCATGAGAGCAGCTGTTGACCCCTGTATCTGTCATGATGAACTTCCTGTGAACGTCGGATGTGAGCCAACATTCATGCAAAGATGAATATACCACAAGTGATAAAAAAAATAGCACAAATTCAAATCACCCTCCCTTTTGCCCCAATGAAAAAAAAACCCCCACACATTTTGGTATTGTCGCGTTCAGAAATGTCTGATCTATTAAAATATATTAATCCGATCAGTAAATCACATAATGAGAAACAAATCAAAATGCCAAAGTTAAGTATTTTGGCTCAATATTTCAATAAAATGCAATCAAAACATCACATCTACACCAAAATGGTATAATTTAAAAATGTTAGCTCAGGGTACAAAAAAAAAGTCCTCACACAGCCCCAGATCAGAGCGAAATACCACTTAAATATAAATAAAACTATACATGATTGGTTTTACAAAGTCATACTGAAAAAATAAGAAAGTGATGGGTCTTGAAAGAAGGGGAAGAAATAACGAAATTGAAAATTGGAAAATTGCTGGGTGGTGAAGGGGTTAAACTGATGCACTTTGGTCTGTGAATCAAGTTTGGACTTAAGGGCCATTTACACGCTGCGACATCGCTAACGATATATCGTCGGGGTCACTGTGTTTGTGACGCACATCCGGCGTCGTTGGTGACATCGTAGCGTGTGACAGCTAGGAGCGACCTTAAACGATCGCACAAGAGGCAAAAATCGTTTGTCTCAGAGAGGTCGTTTATTTATGAAAAATCGTCTGGTCAGTAGCGATGTTGCTCCTCGTTCCTGCGGCATCACACATCGCTGTGTGACGCCGCAGGAATGACGAACATTTCCTTACCTCTGTCCACTGGCAATGAGGAAGGAAGGAAGTGGGCGGCATGTTCCAGCCGCTCATCTCCGCCCCTCCTCTGCTATTGGACGGCTGCCGTGTGACGTCGCTGTGACGCTGCAGGAACCGCCCCCTTAGAAAGGAGGCGGTTCGCTGGCAACAGCGACGCCGCAGGGAAGGTAAGTCCGTGTGACCGGTGTTAACGATGTAGTGCGCCACAGGCAGCGATTTGCCCGTGACGCACAACAGACGGATGCGGGTACGCTCGCTAGCGATATCTGTACCGATATCGCAGCGCTTAAAGTACCCTTTAGGAGGATAATGCGGCAAATGTAGGTTAACAAACCTCCTCATACCTAGCAGATCATGTATAAAACTGTACAGAAAGTGTCCATGTATTAAGATTGTTCACTATTCTTTGATGTAGGTGATAAAAAATATGGTTGATAATGTTGCATTTCCTAATATATTAGAGATCAGATTTCTTATCTAATGTATAAACTAAATCTAATTCAGCAGATAAGTAACCGGTACTAAGAAATGGAGTAATTGTGTGCGCAGTGTTTCACATAGCACAGGCCTCTGCTTTTAAAAGATCTATCATGTTATTCATGTGGAATATTGCTATCATGTGTTCTCTTTGAGATTTTCAGATGTTTGGCCGCATGTATCTGCCTACCAATATAGTGTGCTAACATACCACATACTGCTTTCATTACGATATGGTACTGGCTGAAGAATGTTGCAGAAATTGTAACGCTGCAGTAAATTATGCTGTGCTTTATAGAAGAAGCAGCAAATGGGAATCTCCTGGATCTCATCACTTGTTGACCCCTGCATTACACAGGGGACCGAAATGTCAAGAGCTGAGCTGGACTAGGAGAATTTCCTGAAATCGTTGTCCCTGGAATGTTAAATACTCACAACCCCTACTTAGTGCAGGCTCTTGGGAGTAAGAAGTCTGGATATGGGACAGGTGAAATTGTGCTTGTTTGATGAAAATGTAAAATCTAGTGTACTACACTTGTTTTTGTTCTTTTGCTTTATTAGTTTTTTGTTTTTTTTTTACCTTTTTACTTTTTGTATTGTTTAATGAGTTAGTACAATGGCTTATGCAGTGGCGTAACTAGAGTTTGATGGGCCCTGGTGCAAAATTTGGCCCGGGGCCCCCCTCCATGTACACCGGCACTTAAGGGGGCTTTACACGCTACGATATCGTTAATCTTTTATCGTCGGGGTCACGTTGTTTGTGACGCACATCCGGCGTCATTAACGATATCGCAGCGTGTAACACCAGCGACCTTAAGCGACCTCAAAAGTGGTGAAAATCGTTCACCATGGAGAGGTCGTCCTAAAACCAAAAATCGGTAATGGTTGATTATCGATGTTGTTCGTCGCTCCTGTGGCAGCACACATAGCTATGTGTGACACCGCAAGAACGACAAACATCTCCTTACCTGCCTCCACCGGCAATGAGGAAGGAAGGAGGTGGGTGGGATGTTACGTCCCGCTCATCTCCGCCCCTCCGCTTCTATTGGCCGGCCGCTTAGTGACGTCGCGGTGACGCCGCTGTGATGCCGAACGCACCTCCCCCTTGAGGGAGGGATTGTTCAGCAGTCACAGCGACGAAGACGACCAGGTAAGTGCGTGTGACGCTGCTGTAGCCATAATGTTCGCTGCGGCAGCGATCACACGATATCGCACACACGACGGGGGCGGGTGCTTTCACGCTCGATATCGCTAGCAATTGCTAGGAATATCGTAGCGTGTAAAGCCCCCTTTAGGGTATGGGATAATGACGCTGACATTTGGCTTTTACCCACAGCACCCAGGTTTCCCATGATCTGATATCCATCTTGTCCTCGGCAGCCAGCTTTCCCATGCTCTGTCATACATCTTTCCCTCTGACGGCCAGATCCTGGGAAGGTGGCATACAGTACAGAAGGAAAATATCCACCCCACCAATGCCTAACTCTTCCTCCATATGAGAGAAGTCTGCAGGAGCCTCTATCAGATGGTGCTTATCTACATGTCCTCTTAAGGCCCAGTCACACTAAACAACTTACCAGCAATCCCAACAACGATACAACCTGATAGGGATCGCTGGTAAGTTGCTAGGAGGTCGCTGGTGAGATGTCACACTAAGCGACGCTCCAGCAATCCCACCAGCAACCTGACCTGGCAGGGATTGCTGGAGCGTCTCTACACGGGTTGCTGGTGAGCTGTCACACAGGCAGATCTCACCAGCAACCAGTGACCAGCCCCCAGCGCCGCGTGAAAGCGATGCTGCACTTGGTAACGAAGGAAAATATCGGGTAACCAGGGTAAGGGCTTCTTGGTTACCCGATATTTACCTTGGTTACCAGCGCACACCGCTTAGCGCTGGCTCCCTGCACACCTAGCCACAGTACACATCGTGTTAATTACCCGATGTGTACTCTGCTACGTGTGCAGGCAGCAGGAGCCGGCTTCTGCGGACGCTGGTAACCACGGTAAACATCGGGTAACCAAGAAGCCCTTACCTTGGTTACCCGGTTAATTACCCGATGTGTACTGTGGCTACGTGTGCAGGGAACAGGGAGCCGGCACTGGCAGTGTGAGAGCGGCGGACGCTGGTAACGAAGGTAAATATTGGGTAACCAAGGTAAGGGCTCCTTGGTTACCCGCTGTTTACAGTGGTTACCAGCGTCCGCAGAAGCAGGCTCCTGCTCACTGCACATTTAGTTGTTGCTCTGTCGCTGTCACACACAGTGATGTGCGCTTCACAGCGGGACAGCAACAACTAAAAAATGGTCCAGGACATTCAGCAACAACCAGCGACCTCACAGCAGGGGCCAGGTTGTTGCTGGATGTCACACACAGCAACATCGCTAGAAACGTCACAAAAGTTGTTCCTTAGGAGCGATGTTGCTAGCGATGTTGCTTAGTGTGACGGGGCCTTTACAACCACCCAAACTTCTATGTGATCCATATGAATATATAAAGATAAAATCTGGAAATCTTTTCCATTGGAATACATGTACACTAATTCCTTCCAGCAAAAGGAAATCTAACCTACTCCCAGACTTAATCCTCTGGAAAATCTTGTATCATAAACTATTCTTGGTGGTACCCCTTCCATCTTGCTCCATTATTTTCTTCTAATCTTCTGAAACAGCCCTCTTGTGGAGCGACTGTACATGATAAAGGCCGTTGAGCCGAAACGTCCACCATCTTTTGTCGCCATCAAATAAATAATCACTTTTTTTGCAAAGAAAGAAACTTTTTGTCTTCATTTTATCAACAAGAGACTGCAGTGTCTATTACATAATACATTCTGGGACTATTGACCCCACACTAGCACCTCTAATGAAACCATACTTCAGCTGAGTGCATAAAAATACCCTATAACTTTGATACATCTTTCCCTCAGCACCCAGCTTTCCCATATCAGAGCATGGGAAAGCTGGGTGCTGAGGGAAGAATTATAGCAGAGCATGGGAAAGCCAGATGCTGAGGGAAAGAGCCTTTTTCCAACAGCACAAAACATTACCATCCCATACTTGTATCTTTGTCCCCCCTAGTATATAGTTCTCCAAATACTATAACAGCCCCCACATAGCCTTCCATATAATATAAAGGGTCCCACATAACCCTTCATATATTAGAATGCAGCTCCATAGTCCTCCATGTATTATAATGCATTTCCCATAGTTCTCCATATTTTATACTGCACCACATAGTCCTCCATGTTTTATAACACACCCCAACAGACCATGTGTAAGGTAGCCTCCATATTCCTCCATATATTATAATGTAGCCCCCATAGTCCTATATGTATTATAATGCAGCCCCATGAATCATCATATTGTATTATACAGCCCCATACTCCTCCATGTATAATGTACCCCTATACTCCATGTATAAGGTGTCCTTCATTTTGTATTATGCAGCCCCATACTCCTCCATGTATAATGCACCCCTATAGTCCATGAATAAGGTGTCCTTCATGTTTATTATGCAGTCCCATAGACCTCCATGTATCATGCTCTAGCCCCCCCCAGGGCCTCTATGTGTCATGCAGCCAGCCCCCCCAGGGCCTCCATGTGTCATGCAGCCAGCCCCCCCAGGGCCTCTATGTGTCATGCAGCCAGCCCCCCCAGGGCCTCTATGTGGCATGCAGCCTGCCAGCCAGCCCCACCAGGGCCTCCATGTGTCATGCAGCCAGCTTCCCCTGGGCCTCTATGTGTCATGCAGCCAGCCCCCCCCAGGGCCTCTATGTGTCATGCAGCCAGCCCCCCCCCAGGGCCTCTATGTGTCATGCAGCCAGCCCCCCCCCAGGGCCTCTATGTGTCATGCAGCCAGCCCCCCCAGGACCTCTATGTGTCATGCAGCCAGCCCCTCCCAGGGCCTCTATGTGTCATGCAGCCAGCCCCCCCCAGGGCCTCTATGTGTCATGCAGCCAGCCCCCCCCCCAGGGCCTCTATGTGTCATGCAGCCAGCCCCCCCCAGGGCCTCTATGTGTCATGCAGCCAGCCCCCCCCAGGGCCTCTATGTGTCATGCAGCCAGCCCCCCCAAGGCCTCCATGTGTCATGCAGCCAGCCCCTCCAGGGCCTCCATGTGTCATGCAGCCAGCCCCCCCCAGGTGCCATGCAGCCAGCCCCCCCCCAGGGCCTATATGTGTCATGCAGCCAGCCCCCCCCAGGGCCTCTATGTGTCATGCAGCTAGCCCCCCCAAGGCCTCCATGTGTCATGCAGCCAGCCCCTCCAGGGCCTCCAAGTGTCATGCAGCCAGCCCCCCCCCCCAGGTGCCATGCAGCCAGCCCCCCCAGGGCCTATATGTGTCATGCAGCCGGCCCCCCCAGGGCCTATATGTGTCATGCAGCAAGCCCCCCCCCGGGCCTCTACGTGTCATGCAGCAAGCAAAATAAAATAACAAGCACCTCTCTTCTCCTTCCGACCCCTGCGACCACAGTAGTTACGCCCCTGCCCCCATATGTCACACTCACTGCTCCCCACACCGCCTGCACCTCCCAGATCACACACACTACACCCCCATATGTCCCACATTCTGCTCCCCATACAGCCTGCACCCCCATATCACACACATCACACCCCCATATCTCACACCCTGCTCCCCATACAACCTGCACCCCCATATCTCACACCCTGCTTCCCATACAGCCTGCACCTCCCAGATCACACACTACACCCCCATGTGTCACATACCCTGCTCCCCATACAGCCTGCACCCTCCCATATCACACATACACACTACACCCCCATATGTCCCACATTCTGCTCCCCATACAGCCTGCACCCCCATATCACACACATCACACCCCCATATCTCACACCCTGCTCCCCATACAACCTGCACCCCCATATCTCACACCCTGCTCCCCATACAACCTGCACCCCCATATCTCACACCCTGCTTCCCATACAGCCTGCACCTCCCAGATCACACACTACACCCCCATGTGTCACATACCCTGCTCCCCATACAGCCTGCACCCTCCCATATCACACATACACACTACACCCCCATATCACACACCCTGCCCACATATCTCCCCCTGCCTGTACTCCAACTTACCCCTCTCAAACACTCTGCACCCTTCACATGCTTCTATCACAGTCTGCAGCCCTCATATCCCAATTACTCTGCAGCCCCCCTCATGTTCCCTCTTTTCTCATTACCAGTCATCATGTGTCCAAAGTATCTTCTCCTGCTTTCTCCCCGGCAATCCAGTGTCTCCTCCCACACAGTCACATGGGCGTGACATCATCGCAGGTCCTGGTAGGGATGGATTCTGTCTGCCGTGCAGGCAGGAGCGTTTCTGCTCTGCTGCAGGTCAGGAACGCCTGGTGGGCCTCTCCAAGTCAGGCGCCCCTCTGCCACCTGCTGACACTGGGCCCCCCTGACTCACAGGCCGGCCCCCCAACGGTCGCGCAGTCGGCCACTACACAGCGCCACTACACATAGGGGCCCGGCAGCCGGCTCTGCAGAGCGGCTGCTGGGCCCCTATAACCCTGCGGGCCCGGTCGCAGTGGCGACCTCTGCGACCGCGGTCGTTACGCCCCTGGGCTTATGAACAAGTTACGAAGAAAGTGTATACCATTATGCACACTACGACTGGACACTAATGTACCAAAGTTTGATATTTTTGGTGTAGGTATTTTAGGTAAAGCAGCCTGGTAGAATGGAATAGCAGATCTCGCATTTTCTATATGTGATACACAAGCCCTTATGTCCTGACTCCTGGATTACTTTTTCTGACCTGAGCTCTAATTAGTGATTGTTCTCCATTAGAGTTGAACAAAAAGATTTATAGGACACTGGTGCAACTTGGACACCCAAATGTTTTGTTTAAAGTGAACCTGTCAGGTGCAATATGCACCCAGAACCACAAGCAGTTCTGGGTACATATTTCTAATCCCTGCCTAACTGTCCCAGCATCTACCGTGTTTTTCCAAAAATAAGACACTGTCTTATATTTTTTTTGCCCCCCCCAAAAAGCACTAGGGCTTTTAGGGGTGTGGTGCACAGACCGATGTGGGGCTGTTATTTCCATTGCTAGAGTGATAACAGTTCAGGTGCTGGGGCAGAGGGCGGGCAGGGGGAGAGGCTGGACAGTGAGGCCATGCGGTGCCAGCTCTGACTGGGAGGTTTACCACAGGAAGTGGTCAGTTTGCTGGAGCTGAACGTAAACAAAGAGCTGCACAGAATAAAGTCATAATTCAAGAGGAACAAATGTTAGAAAACAAAAAATAACAATGTAGGGGTGTTTTAGATGACAATACAGCACAGATAAATTTTTTGGTAAGCTAATGTCGGACAACTCCTTTAACTTGAGAGCCACATTTAGCTCTGAGAGAGTGCCGCAAGCCACATCCAGCTCCTGCTCCTTTACAGTAGTGACACCCAGAGCCCCCATTACCGGTGTAATGACAGCTAAAGTTTTTCCTTAGAAATCACACCTACGCAGTATACCAATATCCAGGGGTTACCACCCCCATTCAGATCTGCTCTTCTTTGTTGGGTTACTCACAAAAGTCACCATCTGGAGATGTTGCTATTCAAATCTGTTTGCTAGACCTGGTGCTAATGCAGACAGCCGTGAGCCCGTCCATCACTGGCTCACCAGCCACAGGTTGGGGACACCTGGTCCACATGATCCTTAATGAAACCTATTGTTTAAAACCTAAGGAGCCCATTATAAATCAATGAGATCTAAGAATGTCTACAAGTGATTGAAAAAAAAAATCAGTTGTAGACTCTGTCTTGGATTTCTGGCTGGGTTGCCCCAGAGTGGTATTCCACAGAAAGAATTGCCAAGCTGTGGATTTTAACATGAAATTCACATTGCTGTTAATGTGATCCATTGTGTGTTTTTTACACATAAATCGAAATCATAACTCTGCAGCAAATCTGCAACATGTGAACAAGCCCAAGTAGTATTTGTTGGGATCAGTTTTAGAAGTATACCTGTCATAGCTATCATGACTGGTGCAAGAGACTTCAATGGCGTTAATGTGAACACAGCCTAACACAAATGAATACAGCCTATCCACAGTTGATTTAATAAGCCAGTGGTGTGAAGCCAAAATCAAACCAGCCTTTTAATGCTATATTGGCCTTCGCTCACGAGCCCATATGTCTAAGAACAGGTCAGTTTCTTACACCAACCAATAAAAGACCAGATCTGATTGGTTGGTATGGGTTCTACATTCTGCCTGTACTATTGGTACATGTGCCCGGCTAAGTTGGTAGTCATAGTAAAAAGCTGGTGTCCTTATAGTTTAAAGCGTTTACATAAATACAAACATAAATCCTGACTGAATGGAAGAAATGAGTGGCATAAAGGCTCGCCGAGGACAAATTTTCCACATTTAGTGAAGGTTCTATGTTCCATTATCCATGTAAAGAGTCTTGTTCGTAATCTGAATTAATAAATTAGGGTTGGTGTGTAAAAATTAATATATACCTAGTAACAGGCTTCACCTGTTTTCACAACAATTTTTATGAAGGAACTATTTCAGACATTTTTATTAGCAATGCATTAAAAAAGTTTCCGAACTGCTTAATGTAAATATATAATGTGAAATAATGTCTATTTATTACAGAACTGCATAGAAAAGGTTAATATGCCATAGAAGCCAAGACAAATATTTCTATAACATGTACTATGGTTTATATAAGCAGGGCATGCTAATGAATGGCATGGTTTACACATACTAAAAGCAACATATTCCACATTTATGTAATCCGGTCTTTATATTTCATTTATTACTCGGAGTCTGAACATGCTTCACATTTTTCGTACTACCTGCATCTTCATATTTCACTCTTACGCTCTTTTGCCTTGGAAAAAAAGCTAACATTTATGGAGTGTCCAGAAGCCTGAGACTTACGTAATTAGTAATGGTGGACATTCCCCTGTATTGGCTGCTCTCCTATTATAGGTAATATTTTACAATGTGGTATAAGGGATCATGCTCCTGAAAGTGAAGCGTACATGGACCCAAAATCCTGACGATAACATGCTACTGGTACTTCTATAAGACACAGGCTCATTTTCTTCCATAGCAATTTTTGGAAAGGATGCTTCGTAACAGTATATGACATACATTTTTGGGGGCACACTTTTTTTACACTTGGGTTTAGAAATGAGCGGACCTGTGGAAGTTTGATTTGGCAGGTTCAGCCAGACTTTAGATAAAGTTCAGTTTGGGATCTGAACTTGACCTTATTCCCAATGGAAGTCACTAATTGGGCCGTTCGGGTCACCGCCCATATGCAGCCAGCCATAAACAGGTCAATTCTGGGGGCTGGTGGGCAGTATTATTTATTTTAGATTTTTTTTTTGGTGCACACTACATATGCGAACGCTTTTATTAGCCCAGTGTGAGCCACTGAAACACTACCAGCGGCTCGCACTGGGCTGAACACCGAGCATACCTAAGCATAAGCACAGTGATGCTCGCGCAAGTGGTTTGCATACGTAAAGCACCCGAACTCCGTTTTCTTTTTTGTAAAGTCTGTGTTCGGTACGAACACGGAACGTCGGGTTCGCTCATCTTAGAATCTTTGTATAAAATTGGAGTCTACTGCAGATACTCTAGAAAATATGGGTGCTTTATTATAGATCAGTTCCTCATAGATTCATTGTCATATGCACAGTGGCTTAACTTGAAACTCATGGGATTCAATGCAAAAGTTGTAGCCTGACCCCAATTATTACAAATCTTTTAATAACATTAGTTTACATAGGCCACAGAGACTCTTTTGGCTTTCTAGACGCCAAGGCTTAGGTGCAGGGGATGAACCGCACCCATCATAGTTAGGCTATGTGCGCACGTTGCGTAATTACATGCAGTTACGCTGCGCTTTGTAACTGCAAGCGTCCTGCGTCCCCTGCATAATCTATGAAGAATATGCAGGAGCCGTGCGCACGTGGCGTCTTAGAGCGCAGCGCTTCGGCTGCTGCCCGAAGCGCGCATTCTAAGAAGTGACATGTCACTTCTTCCGTGCGCTTTGCCGGCAGCCCCTGCTCTGTCTATGGCAGGAGCTGCAGGCAGAGCGCATGGAATCTGCTTTTTTTCACTACGGACATTTTCTGCAGCGATTTGAAGCGCATGTGTGCTCTTCAGATCGCTGTAGAAATTTCTGCAGTGACTGTACGCAACGTTCGCACATAGCCTTACACCCTTGCATCTGTATGACCTTTTGTTCCAACAACGCATAACGCAGCTGATTTTTCAGACACCTTTCCCAGATGCAGAATCCGTCACCTATTACAGTAGAAGCGTAAGGAATGATATTTCTCTAAATTTCATGCCTAAACTGTGGAGAAAATCCATAACAAAATAAACAGCGTTTTTATCTTTTGATGATTTCACAGCAGAATTTCCACAATTCCACTGTGAATAAAACAAGTGGGAACATAACATTAAAAACAAGCCCAGTCGTTGCCCAGGGTGTCTTGTACTCCTTTACTTATGTGCTTTAGAGAATTGCATAACCTGCTATTCCCCATTATATGCATTTATAGGCTTTAAAAGTTCCCACAATGAGTTTTGGTGACTTCTTTAACACTGTATTGTTGCTGCACAAAAAAATGCAGCGTCTTCCATTTCCAGCCTTCATAGAAATCTGGTGCCCATTGTGCTGTTTGTTTTTTTTTTTTGTACGCACTGTAAACTGACCAGCATTGCGTGTTTCCAGTGCACATGTCAATTTCTTTCGTGTGTATGTTGAGATTTATGTTCCCCATAGAATTTAACTAGATTCGGAAGATCTGCAGGTAAAAATGCATGTATTAAAAATAAAATGCATACCAAATTGAGACAAAAAACGCATGAAAAAAAAAACACACAAGGAACCCAATTTACAAAATAGGTGAAAAATGCTGCAGAAAATCTGCAAAATCAAAAAACTTACCAATACTCATTGTGGGAATGTAGCCTCGTAAGCAGAAGCTATCCAGTAATAGAATGGAGCCGCAGTGGCTTCCTGGGCAATGTTCATACAAATAGTATTTTTTTTCTACTACTTTTTGTGTGGAAACCCATTACAATCAAGGCCTTGTGCACATGTTGAGTATTTGGTGAGTTTTTACCTCACTATTTGTAAGCCAAAATCAGCAGTGAGTGATAAATACAGAAGTGGTGACGTGTTTCTATTATACTTTTTCTCTGATTGTTCCAATCCTGGTTTTGGCTACAAATACTGAGGTAAAATACACCAGATACTCCTCATGTGCACACGGCCTTACAAATACTGAGGTAAAAACTCACCAAATGCTCAATGTGTGTACGTGGCCTAAGTGAAAAATCTTGTTAAAAACTGATTCTCAGGCCATGTCCATACGTTGAGTATTTGAGTTTTTTTACCTCAGTTTTTGTAAGCTAAAACCAGGAGTGGGTAACAAATACAGAAGTGGTGACGCGTTCCTTTTTATACCTTTTCTCTGATTCTTCCACTCTTGGTTTTAGCTTAAAAATACGGACGTAAAACATTCCCCAAATACTCAATGTGTGAATGTGGCCTTGAGTAGATCCATGTCGAAGACTTTGAACACATATTGAGTATCTTGGTTAGTTTTTACCTCAGTATTTGTAAGGCCACGTGCCCAAATTTATTACCCACTCCTGGTTTTGGCTAGAAATACTGAGGTAAAAAAAAATCCCCAAATACTCAATAGGTATCAATGGATCTTCTCAAGGACACATGCACACGTTGAGTATTTGGGGAGTTTTTACCTCAGTATATCTGTAAGTCAGCACCAGGAGTGGGTAATAAATACAGAAGTGGTGACGTGTTTCTATTCTACTTTTCCTCTGATTGTTCCACTCCTGGTTTTGGTTTAAAAATACTGAGGTAAAAACTCACAAAATACTCAACGTGTGCATGTGTCCTTAAGAAGATCCATTGATACCTATTGAGTATTTGGGTATTTTTTTTTTTTTACCTCAGTATTTGTAAGCCAAAACCAGGAGTGGGTAATAAATACAGAAGTGGTGACATGTTTCTCTTATACTTTTCCTCTAATTATTCCACTGCTGGTTTTGGTTACAAATACCAAGGTAAAAAGCTCACTAAATACTAAACGTGCGCATGTGGCCAAAACAGTTCAAGCAAAATGGATATGATTTTATGAAAACTCATGCCCACTGGGAGTTTAAAGATGCTGCTGTGCATTTTGTGATGCGATTTTCCTTTTATATGAAAAGCCTGAATAAACACATACGGTAATTGCACTTGCATTTTTAAAAAGGGCCTATCACCAGGTGAAAGCTGGCCACATTTCTGTATTGTGTTTCTTATTCCCACTGCTCCCCTGCATATTCCGTATTATTTTTGTATTTATTTCTTAAATCTAGAGATCTGAATCTTTTCACCCAATAATGGTAATGATACTGAACACCCTAAAGACAACGCCCCTTGGGATGAAGATAGTAGAAACTGACACTGGCAATAAATAAACCCATATTTCTGGAACGCTAAGGAAAATTTTTAACGAAAGAAAATAGAATATTTAGGAGATCAGCAAGAATAAGAGTAATACTAGGTAGCTTTCTTTTTTCTTTGTTACCAATGCAGAATTACTGTGTTAAATCTGTACCCGAAAGGCTTTAAAAACGCAATAAATAGAGTAAATAGCTATTGCGTAGAAACCTAACCCTAGATTCCTCACCCCTTTTCTCTGCGTGTCAGTATGGTTTTGTATATGGACTGCAATGTTTGAGTCTCCACACCCGGACTTACAGCCTCATAGACACATATGAAGTATTTCTCAGGGACCTGTCTATTGCTTCCAATGTATAGTAGCATCTATGAATTGCCTTGGGCTATATGTAGAAAAAAGTCAACAAATTTGAGTAACGCACTAGATGCTAATGGGAAGAAGAGTTTCTTATAATATATGGAAAATATATATTCTAGGAACTGTTTAATGGCAATGTCCTGTAATGTAAATGTAGGTTTACTAAGTGATGAAACAATATGAACATCTCCTGTTATTGTAACTTACTCCGCATCAATAATTATGATAATCCTCTTCATCTTTCTGAACAAATGTCCTGCAGGCCTTATTATTGTCTACCGACGCCTTATTTCTATGGTAATTTGTTATGGGCTTTGTCAGGGGCTCAATACTGTTCTGCACAAGGAACCACGTTCCCCATCAAACAGAAGCAGTGGGATTTGTCTGGCCTGTGGCCACTAATAGGTGAACTGATGAGGATGTAAAACGGGCAATGAAAATTAATTTCAGAAATTTTGTATTTTATTATACTTCATGCAATAAATGCTGGGTTGATCACATCCATTACTGCTTCCCATTGTAAAAAAGCTGTGAGCAATCTAGACTCAACCAGCTAGGCAGAAGCGATTTCTACTCTCCACTACCTGCTAATTACTGCTGTAATGCAGAAATGACTTGGTATGGATTTTTCAGTTAAACAGTGTTTTTATAGGGAATGATCCTTTTCTTTATTGGATAAAAAAGAATATTATTTATTTTTTTAGATTGTTAATCACCATTCCGAAGAGTTAGGGCGAGTTTACACTAGCCTATGGCGGTTGTTAATGGGCCACCAACTGGCTACACGTTGCCGATCTATACAGAATGAACAACACTAGACTGTCCCATGCGAATAGTTCCCGGCAGCACATCGTCTCTTTCCACAATAGGACAGGCTTCAATAAATAATGATTTGTATTCTAGCTTAAAGATCATTTCGCCTGTTTACACTGCATGGCTGTGGCTAGGTTCGTAGTTTTTATGAGTAGATCCACTTCAAAAACCTCTTAAAATGTTTGCAAACGCCTTCTCTTTATTTCAATCTTAAGTTTACCAATATATTCAGGACTTTTTCCGTGGTTTTTTTTTTTTTTACTACTACTTTAGGCCCTTGTATGCACACTGCGTTTTTTGCCACGGTTTTTGCTGCAGAAAAGGTGCAATTTTTGTTAACCTTCATGCAGTCCTTCCCCAGCAAAATCTATGAGAAATTCAAAATGCTGTGCGCAGACTGCGTTTTTTTTCCCCTATAGGTCTTACTGCAGAATTTCTGCAGCAAAAAGAAGTAGCATGTCCCCTCTTTTCCGTAGGTGCCTGCGGTTTTGCCAATAAATAATGGTTAAAAACCGCAGGGACCAACCCGCGGAAAAAACGTACCAAAACCGCAACAAACCGCGGTAAACGCATGTGGATTTGGGTGCGTTTTTGGTGCGTTTTTTGCCACAGGTGCGAAAATCTGCCAGAGGGTGCGTATGTTACATAAGAAACACATTTTTCCAGTGTGCACATTCCCTTAGGATGATAAAAATGCATGTCCTTTTTTTAGGGGGATTCAATCTGGAAGACACTCAATACTTCCAACTATCAAGTGAAAAAGCTATAAAAACACTTACTGATAAAAAACAACTAAAAATTATTCAAATTCTATAAAAAAAAAAAACTGTTCAAGAAAATAAAATTCCTCCGAATCCCCCTCCAAGAAAGGGTGTGTACTAGTGATTTTTCACTTGAAAAAAATCTCGTTGGGGTCACGGAATTGGTGACGCACATCCTGCCGCTTTAGCGATGTAGTTGCATGTGACACCTATGAGCGATTTTGAATCGTCGGAAAAACGTTCAAAATCGCTCATCGGTGACATGGGGGTCCCTTCCCAAATATCGTTGCTGCTGCAGTAACGATGTTGTTTGTCGTTCCTGCGGCAGCATACATCGCTATGTGTGATGCCGCTGGAACGACAAACATCTCCTTACCTGCGTCCACCGGAAAAGGAGGAAGGAAGGAGGTGGGCTCATCTCCTCCCCTCCTTTTCTATTGGGCGGCGGTTCAGTAACGCTGCTGTGACGTCGCTGTGACGCTAAACGAACCGCCCCCTCATGCAATCGGACCTCAGCTGCAGGGGGTGTCGGTTAGTGCTGCGGCGGGGAGGGAGGGATTTATCTCCCGCTCTCCTCCGTAGCCGGCAATTGCCATTCTCGTCCTGCACTCGCGGCACACTGGTGTACTGCGAGTGCAGTGTGATTTTTCTCTCGCCCCATAGACTTGAATGGGTGCGAGAGAAACCTTGATCGCATTACACTCGCAGCATGCTGTGATTGTTTTCTCGATCTGATTAGGGCTGAGAAAATAATCGCTCATGGGTGCTGGCACATAGAGCAATATTGGTCCGAGTGGAATGCGATGTTTTATCGCATTCCACTTGCTCTGATTTTCACGCCGTGTGTCTTAGCCCTAAGAAGTTTGTATGTTCTCCCCGTATTTGCGTGGGTTTCTTCTGGGTTCTCCGGTTTCCTCCCACACTCCAATGACATACTGATAGGGGATTACGATTGTGAACCACAATGGGTAGAGTGATGATCACATCTGAAAATCAGTGTGGAATTAATAGCTCTATATGAGTGAGTAAAATAAATTCACGGATAATGGCTTATTTAAGCATCAGTTTTTCTCATACGAACTCCATCCATAGTTATCACATACAGAGCTTGTAGCTATTATAGTCTACAGAGCAACTCTCATATGCGTGTACTTTTACCGACCAAGTTGTCTACACAAAATCTGGAAACATGTCCGAGTTTGATCCATGTCTTGGATCAAAATCGCAAATGCAAGTCTATAGGTGCAAGATCAAATGGGACAACTAGTCAGATGCCATCATGCGTTGTCTGCTGTTCAGACTGTTTAACAGGAAAAGCTCAAGAAACCATCATCAGGGTTTTTTTTTCCATCCAGGACCAAAATGAGGAAATTTAGACTGTCTTTTACACATGAGCAATATCACAGACGTCTGAATGAGGCCTTACCGATCTAGAACCCTATTATAGGTGTAAGTGGTGTGTAGCCTTTGCTGGGCCCTAGTGTAGTGCAGCCTACAAGAAAAAGGAATAGCGTTAAATTTAGCATGTTTGCTGCCACTCAGAAAATGCCTAGCATAATGGACTAGGCCTGGAATGGATCTCTGCTTTTTGTCTTGGTTGGCTGCTTAAGGTGAATTCCAACTGGCCTGTGCTGTTGTTGGAAACTAATAAAAGTAAATAAACACTTTTAATGGGATTTTCTTTATTGCCGGCCACTGGCACATGTTCTGTGCTGCGATGCGGGGCTTCTGTTTGGACTATTTATTTCAGACCAGCAGTCACGTCGTAAACACATTCTGTGTACAATAAAAGTACAGTATGTGTTTAGTATTTCAGCAGCGCAAAATCTTTTCATGTTTGGACAAATGTAAAACACAAAGGAAAGAATATTTTGCTTGTCTGTAGACTGTGTAGTGAGCAACTGGAAATTCAATTTCCCTAAACAATAATGAACTTGATGCATGAATTAGCAGCAGGCCAGGCTTGTGAGCGAGAAGGGGTATGTATTAGAAGTCCCTTTGGTTTGCCACTTGAGATCTAATCAAGCAAGTGACCCACATACACAAAGCCAAAGAAAGAGCCGCAGTACGTTTGGGAAAAGAGTAAGTGCCATCTGCTTGTGAATTTATGTATACATTTCCATCTCATTATTAATGTACAGGTTTGATTTATAAGGTGCTTTCTTCTGCACTTCTAGGCATACAGCCTCATAGTTTTTTTTTATTTTATTTTCTCTATCTCCAGAAGAAAATGTAATTTATTTTTTTTTTGCACTTGTTAGATCTTTTGTTATGAACAAATGTAACTATAGCATGAGATTAATTTTAGTACTGTCCTTACTATTTCATCATTGGGAAAGGAAGGAAAACTTTTTTTCTTTGATCGGGAACTATTCCCTTGGCGCTTTTTTTTTTTTTATACTGCAATTTGATATGAAAGATGTTGCTCGTGATTACTGATGAGGGGTGTGCTCATCACTTCTCGTTACTCAATCGAGCATCGGATTTTAAAAATGCTAAAGTTTTCCATTGACTTCCACTACACTCGGTATTTAATTTGTGCCCGAGAACCCCAGTGCTCGATTGACTGAGTAGTGGTGTGCTCACTCACTCATCACTACTCACGATCAATGGCTTTGTTTTCTAAAATGGGGCTAAAACCCTTTGACTTGTGCTCCTGATCATTGTCCTCACATTGGGACCGGTAGGCTCTGTGCACATAGCTGTATTATGGCACCATGTAGGTGTAGCGCCCTTGAGACTTTCAGGGCACTACAGGGAACTGCGTCCTCACAGGAATGCAGGACTTACCCCCTGGGACCTGGAACACCAGTGCCAGAAACACCCACGCACACCAAAATGCTAGTTACCACTCCACACCAGGGAGCACTGCCTAGTCAGACAACGGGAGGGCCACCTAGAGGGCAGAGCCTGACCAGGGAACTAGACAGCCTGGTGGGAGGGAACAAAAGACAAGAAGTAGAAGTGGAAGTAGAAAGACGTGCCTGAGAGCTGGGTTATGCAACGGTGACCCGGGAGCACAAGAGTGAGGTTGCCAGAATAGGGGCAAACAAGTATCTCTGGAACGGAGTGAAGTCACCATGGATGGTACGAGGGAGCACCACTGGAACGGGGCATGCACGGGGCACAGGGCCCTAGGTCAGGCGACAGTTTCAGACGGCCTGGCAATTACCTGCACGGTGAGGGTTCTTCACGGGCCTCACTAACTGGGGGCATCAGCAGTAAAGCAAGGATCGGAGTTCAGACACTAACCTCCCCACAGGGTCCACACTGCCAGCCGAATGGACAGACCGCTGTATCATAGCTGGGGGACCCCAAAGTTCAAGGCTTCGGGGTTCCAACCGCACTGAGAGTGCCGGGGACAGAGCAACCGGGTCATCAACTAGCACTGGAAGAACAGGGACCTGAACCAGCCGTCCAAGGGTCCGAGTGAGTAGAGACTGTTGCTTACAATCCACAGTGTGGTCTCCCTTATTACAATCATCATACATCTCCCAGGGTCAGCCCTACCTGCGGACAGCCTACCACCACAGCTGTCAATACCACCAGCCCTGGGAGTACCCACTTCAGCAGCGTCGGTTCCACAACATTAACCGCAACCCGCAGGTGGCGTCACACAAATTACTTTATTCTCCCCTGTAAATACTCCCCATTAAAAATCACCCAGGGCACGGGACCGGGCAACGGCCACTATCAAATTGACATTCCCAAAGTGCAAACCGCCCGGTACTAAGTACGTCTTTCTGTGGGCGACACATAGAGATTATATAAATTTAATGGCAGTTATAGCATTTGGATCACCCACCGATGTTAAATTTTGTAAAGATTTTTCAAGAGCTTGTGTGGTGTTGAAGGGTTATGTCATCGCAATGGGAAGTAGCCAGCTTTGGTGCTAAATTCCTGATCGCAGTGGGAGAATAGCCAAGCTTTGGTGCTAAATTTGGAACTATCACCTGTATGAAGCATCGTATAGTTTGTCTACATATTGTAAAATACTTTGTACACCACTTGACTGAAACAATAAGAAGTGTTGTCACATTAGAGAAAAGTCATTTAAACCTACTGCTTTGCAATGGACCAGAGAACTATCTAAAGTGCATAAGGGACTCCTCATGGCAAAGGTCCTGGGTTAAAGAAAGGTTGGCATTTTAAAACCTGATCTTTTTGTGTTCATTGTGTATATGTTACCGGCAATGTGTAAAAACAGGCATTCTATAGAATACCTAGGCAATGTATACAATGCCGGAAATGGGTCGTCAAAGTATGAAATGCATCAATGTTCATATATTTCCTAGTCATTCTATAGAATACCTAAATGACAAACAGGCGGAGTGTAGAATACTACAGGGGTGGTCTGTCCAAAAGTAGGTGGACAGAGCAGGCAGCAGCAGATCTGTGAATCTGGCTCAGTTGCCCTTTGCATTAGCAACCAATCAGATAACACCTTTCATATTTCCAAAGAGTCTGTGAGGAATGAAAAGTGGAATCTGATTGCTTGCTAAGGGCTGAAAAGTTGAATCTGATTGGTTGCTAAGGGCAACTGAGCCAGTTTCACACATCTTCTGCCTGTCTATCTACTACTTTTGGACGGACAACCCTGTATGCTGTCTGGAATGAAGTAGTGTGCTTGCTGTGCCGTAGCAGCAGACTTCCATTTACTGTTTTGGGTGAATTGCTGTGCCATAGCATTATATCTCACTTTGCCTGAGCAGTTCTTGTCATTCTTTATAACACCTAGACATTTTATGTAATGCCTAGGAAAAGTATAGAACAATGCAGATATTTCATACCTTGCCTGAAAACGACAGAGATTGTATACATTGCCTAGGTATTCTATAGAATGCCGGGTTTTCATACATTGCCTGTAAAGCGGGCTTTACACGCTACGAGATCGCTACAGCGATCTCGTTGGGGGTCACGGATTTTGTGACGCACATCCGGCCGCTGTAGCGATCTCGTTGTGTGTGACTCCTAGGAGCGATTTTGGATCGTTGCAAAAACGTCCAAAATCGCTCCTCGTTGACATGGGGGTCCTCTCCCAATTATCGCTGCTGTCGCTTGGGCGAAGTTGATCCTCGTCCCTGCGGCAGCACACATCGCTACGTGTGACGCCGCAGGAACGAGGAACCTCTCCTTACCTGCCACACGCCAGCAATGAGGAAGGAAGAAGGTGGGTGGGATGTTCGTCCCGCTCATCTCCGCCCCTCCGCTTTGATTGGGCGGCTGCTTAGGGACGTCGCTGTGACGCCGAGCGAACCGCCCCTTAGAAAGGAGGCGGTTCGCCGGTCACAGCGATGTCGCCGAGCAGGTAAGTACGTGTGACTCTGCCGTAGCGATAATGTTCGCTATGGCAGCGATCTTCACATATCGGCATAACGATGGGGGCGGGTGCTATCACGCTCGCTATCGCTAGCATGGGCTAGCGATCTCGTAGCGTGTAAAGCCACCCTAACATATATAAACCATTTCCTGAGGTATCTGGCATTGGCTTTGCTCCACTTCCCATTGAAAACAATTTCGCACTCAATCACTGTCAAGTATTGAAACTTTAAACACCTTAAGGCCTCTTTTCACACGTCCGTGAAAATCACTCACGTTTTCACGGACGTGTCAAAGGTGCGTATTGTCCTCCGTGTGTCGTGTTTATGGCACACGTGTGTTCTCTGTGATAACATATGGAGAATAAATCACAGAAAAAGAAATTTACTCCTAAAATACAATATTTATTGAAGTACAAAGTTAAAAGGTAATGAATAAAAATAAAAAACAAAAAAACTCCCAATAACACTAAGTGTGGAGTGAACGCCCACTATCCAAAAAAGGAAGGGGGTACGATGAAGAAAACCAGCTGGTTGAAAGTGAACCAGTGGGTGATCTATCCGAATAAGGATACTACAACACTGATTAACTTATGCTAATATCTTAATGACCAAATTAGACAAAAGTTACCACTATCAGACAATCACCCACAAAACATTCAACCCAGTTGATAATGCATAAGTCGGACATAGACAATCTTGTCACAAGTCAGACAGTCAGTTCAGTCTGTAAGGTGTAGTCATCAATTACATAGTGAGCTATCAAAATTTGAGCATCCCCAAAAGATTGATGGGGCAAAATAACATCAAGAAAAAACCCAACGCATTTCACCTCTCAGAAGAGGTTCATCAGGGGTATATACATATATAGAAATATTCATAGATAGATGTATTTGTTCTCTCATATGAGAACCTTATATTGTACCTCAATAAATTTTGTATTTTAGGAGTAAATTTCTTTTTCTGTGATTTTATTTTCTGTTTGGTTTCTCCAACTTATCATTTTCTGTGAGATAACACACGGAGAACGGGAACTTTTTGCTCACCTGTCCCTGGCGTTGCGGTCCGTGGTGCTGATCTTCGGTCTCAGGTCCTTCCGACTCCCCGCTGCTGCTGCTTCCAGCCCGCAGTGGAGTGAATATGGAATGAGCATAATGAGCTGCGGTCGGAAGCAAGTGCCAGAGACAGTAGTGCTGAAGAAGGGGAGTACAGAAATTCTTTTTATTTTACAGGCACGTGTGTTTTCTCCAGTGCGTTTCACATGGATCACAACCGTGCGGTCCGTGGGACACCCGTGATGCCGGAGAAAAATGGATATGTCTATGTGTGGAGCACACGGACACATGTATGCTCCACATGGACACACGGTCCATGGCAAAACATGCACGTGAGCGCAGACCCATTGATTTTAATGGGTCTACGTGTGTCCATGTCTCTGGCACGTGAAGAAACTGACCAAACACGTACCGGAGACACGGACGTGTGAAGGAGGCCTAACTGTCTATTGTCCAATACTGCACAGCCCCAATTTCATTCAGGACCCAAAATAAATTTAAAAAAAAATTCCATACTCCTCTCCTGCATAGGTGTAGTTCTAGCATTGTTGTCGCTGCTGTTCTCAGAGAGTGATATGGGTTTCTGTGCCATGTGACTTCAGCAGCCATTAGGCGGCCTCTTGTTAGGGTATGAGCCACCGTGCCGCCTTGAGTATGACACATGCATGACATTGTGGTGGCCTACTATTCAGAAAAGGCATCATAGGTGTCGCAGGTATTAGGAGATTCACTGAGTCTTTGGTCTAACAGCCATGGACTTCTTATGTAGGCTGTGGAACCGGTTTCTGCAAATCTGAGTCACAATATGACTGCTCAAACCAAGTACAGTTGCTCTGTGCACTCTTGGCTTGGCCTCATACTTAAATACACCTCACCTACTTGTTTTCCATCTATGTCTGCCCTTCTCTGCCTCTATGAAGCTAAAGTTGTCAAACAAAGTAGCGGAGGTGGAGAGGAAAGGAAAACAAGTAGGTGGATAGGTGCATTTTAAAAGTTTGGCTACTGCATAATGCACCGATCACCACTGGTTGATTTCAACAGTCATTCTGTGCTGACAGACTCCCTTTAAGATGGCCATTAGAGTTGCGCAATTGGGTGTAAATTCTTCCTGGAAAAACTTTTCATTTTTGATCATTGTATTTTATTTTGAATTGTTTTGATCATTAAAAAGGTTTTTTCCTGTTTTATCTGTAAAATGTATATAGTTTGCGTTACAGTCCCTCGATATTCACAAGATATATTTGATTATAAGGAATGGATAATAGGAAGGCTGCACAACTCTTTATAACACAATGATTAATGAGACATGTAACTAATCTAACCTCAATCATTCTGGGATTTAGATTATATGATTGTTTAACATTGGTCTTTTTAAATCTTATTGATTAAAACTTAAAGATCACAATTTAAAAAAAATAGTTTTAAATATCTGAATGTATGATACTTTTTAGGACAACTTTCATGTTTTTTCTGGCAATTCAGTAAATGCTGTAAAATATAACTTGGATGCTTAATAGAATAATAAGTGAAAAGATGTGATAAAAAGCTTGAGATGAAGGTAGAATTATTTTTGTGTTTGGCAGTTAATAGTTTAATTAATGCTACCGATTATTGATTTTCATCTTAATTAGAATTGTTATAGATAAAGCGTCCTGATAATCCCTTGCTTTTACTGCCTTTGGAGGCTTTATTTCGACTAAATCACTTCATATACGCAATTAATTAAATGCAGCCATTTATATCCATTGTGAAGAAGATTGTACCCTCTTATCATGTTTTACTAGCGGCAAACAGGATCCTGTGTGGCAAGGACCTCGTTGTTTCAGATGTGCTTTTCCTTTTTGATGTAGTCGTGTTGAGCATCTGCTTTATTAAGTAATTACTGGTTTGTTTCTTGTAAGGATGAGAAGGTGCCTTTGTGACAAGGTTTGTATTGTCTTCTCTGTAAATTTTTTTTATTTTTTTTTTTTATTTTCAGTGTGCAGTAAAGAACGACTGGGAAAAGGTTTGAGACCAAAAGATTGTTGTGGGTGCTTTTGTGGCCAATGGCTTTCAAGGCTTGGGCCTCAACTATACCATTATTCACATGTTTATGTGGTAGCAGTTATTAAACCACAAATGTAATGTCTAACATTAGCCTCGTACTTTGCTTCTTCTATTTTTTTTCTATCAAATTTATATAGAATTTGAGCATGCCAACCCATGACTCCTTGAAGTGGCTTGAATGCGGTGTAGTTCTGTACAACTTAACTTTAGGCCACTGTCCAGGTGGTGTGTGTATGTTTTTATATGTGCCTGACTTGCTTTGTGGGGGGGATGGGGGGTGCGACGATGGAGTAGCAAGTGCAAGGTGGCCGCTGCAGAAAGCCAGTGGCTGGGGCTATATCAGTGTGTTTGCTATTAAAGAAAGTGAATATTCACTGCGCTCCATGCCCGTAATCCTGGCCACCTGTTCAGTGCTGAGGTTTGTGGGATGATTGGCGTGAGGAGCAGTGAATATTAATTTTCTATAATAGTGGGCACACTGATTGCCCCAGCCACCGGCTTACTGCAGCCACAGGTCCGATCACGTGTGTCTTCTATTAAAGAGAATGAATATTCAACTGCTCCCTGTGCTCATAATCCCGGGCGTGGGGAGCAGTGAATATTCATTATGGATCGGCTGGCAAGTGGCGTCTGCCTTTAAGTCTGGGCGCATGGCAGTGACGTCATACACTGCCTGTTGCTTACACACCAAAGCCACGTGCCAGCATCAGAAGAGAATGCTGTGCTCCAGAGGAGCTGATGAAAGGTGAGTAGAATTGTGTTTTTTGTTTTTTTTGTTTTTTTATGTGTCCAGCATAACGTGAGGCATTTTAAACCAAGATAGACCCACAATAGGTAACATATATATTAATATATATATATATATATATGTATATATATATATATATATATATATATATATATATATATATATATATATATATATATATATTAGGATGAGTATCGTATTTATCAAAATCGGACACACATATACCAGGATGGGCCCATGATGGGGATCATACATACCAGGATTAAGAACATAAATCAGGGTGAGGATCATATATACCAGGATGGGGACATATAACTCTGGACAAAGATGGGGGATGTTAGTACTGAAATGGGGTACATTACCCCATAATAGTTTAATTAGCAGATCCACCCCCCCTCCCATAAAAATGCGAAATGATGACATTTTTTGCTTCAAATTTTTTCATGTCTTTTTCATCTCTAAAACCTAGGTGTGTTTTATGGTCCTGTGCATCTTATAGTTAAAAAAAAAAAAAAAAGTGTCCTAAATCAGTGGGGGGGGGGGGGAAGTCACAGCCTTCTGTCAGAAGCATATATCTGGTGCTTTTCCTGAGCCACACATAAAATAGCTTTTAAAGAGAATCTGTCATTTAGATTGATGCTTCCCGAAAAACATGCAGCATAGATCAGAGACTGGTTGCTTGACTTCCTCTGAAACACTTTGGTGTTTTGGGGTAACATAGTTTGAAGTGCTGGCAGGGGAATAAAAGGAGGGACCCAACTAATCCGGGGCTGCCACCACCCGGCTTCTCCCCTCCGGGGAATCAGACTGGGAAGACCCAGTGTACAGTCCGCCACCTGTGTACTAAAATCTAATTGGCAGAAAACTTAAAATGGTGATTAAGGAAGAATAACAAAGTGGCTTTCTTAACCAAAAGTATATTTTTAATCAGTATTACTTCATCCATTACAGCCATGTGTTTAGTATAAATCGGTGTTCTCAAACTCCAGTCCTCAAGGCCCACCAACCGTGCATGTTTCAGGTTTCCTTTGCATTGCACAGGGGATAATTTAATCACCTGCACAGGGGATGATCCCAACACCACTGCAATGCTAAAGAAATCATGACAACATGCATTGTTGGTGGGCCTTGAGGGACTATAGTTGGGGAACACTGGTTTAAAATACAAAATCATTCTGATAGTCTCTCTTTAAGCCCCTGTGTGCTTTCTGGCTTTGCATGGAATGATCCTTATTGGCTTGGCTTGTGTTTTCAGCAACAGAATAATCTAATTGAATTTTTAAAGGGGTTGTCTATTCGGCTATCCTCAGGATAGGATACAATTTGAGGTACATGACCACAAGTATGATTTATATTTTGAGAATATGTCTTGGCCCTCATGCCAACATGTGTTGGGCATTGTTTGAGGGCATGCTGGGTGACTAATGTCGCCTGTGTCCTGATGTGTGACTGGACATGCCCTACTGCCCATTATTACCTAGCTTTTCCATTATCCCCTCAGTAAAAAGCAGTTATTTAGGTTTTAATACCATATTATTAGCTGTTGTATTTGGATTATGAGCCTGGAGAATACATCGCATCAGCGAAACGTCTGCTATTATGGCCAAATGCTGTTGAGCTCGGTCTGGAAATGTGATTTGCTATATGCATTTCCATGAAACCTCTTCTGTTTATACAGAAATCACTGAACTCCCTTCCATGCTCCACCATAAACTGTCTCATTTAGTAAATTAATAAGCGAGGCAATGTCGATGTAGCAGCATGTTTATGAGCTCATCTTCCGTCTGGTGATTGCTTGATCAGTATGGATTACACTTTTCTTGCATATTTTTATCAGTTTTGATTTGCCTGGTGTCATATAGTTATATTTTCAACCTCATTTTTTTGGAGTGGAGCAAATGTCTCTTCCCTTTTATATGTCCCATAGGATAAAGCATCTACTGTATCACCACAACTAAACAGCAAAATGTTTGCACCACAGTTGGATTTTTATTTCATAGGTTTATAACTTTGGTTCTACAATTATTTAATTCATAGATCTTTCTTCAAAAAAAAGATTTTCTTCACCTGCTACTCGTTTGTCTAAAGAGCTTGTCAATAATTGTAAAACCTGTCTTTTAGGAACACTTTGACCATGGCCTTAGGCTACTTTCACATTTCCGTCATTTTCCCTCAGTCACAATCTGTCGCTTTGAAAAAAAACTGAATCCTGCAAAATAATTAGCAGGATTCCGTTTTTTTCCCATAGACTTGTATTACTGACCGATTGCGAATGATGGCCTTGCGTTGCATCCGTCGTGCAACTGATCAGCCATGGAAGGACTGACCGTTGGGCGGAAGCAATGCACAATCTAACGTTTTTCCAAGCGTCAAAACTACGCACTGCAGTATTCCGTCGCAATCCGTCAAGACTGAGGTATAATGGTTGTCTGTGGTGCAGGATTCCGCCGTAATCTGTTGCACGACGGAATCCAGTGCTGGATTCTGTCATTTTCTACTGAGCATGCGCAGTATGTGTACAATCACATTGCAAAGCTCCAAAGCTGGTACGACAGATCCGTTTGTTTACAGGGATCCGTCGCATCAGTTGTACCACAATATGCGACTGATGCATCGCATCAGTCACAAAGTGGATTGTGACTGATGGAAAAAAACTGATGTGTGAAATAGTGAGGATATGCCTTCTATAATGTTTCAGGTAGGGTACCCCAACTGTAAAACTATAAATGTATTACATATTTCCTTAAGGCACAGCACTGTTTGACATCTTTCAGTTAGTGGTTGTCCAGGAGTTCTCAAAGGCTATGTTCACACGTTGTGTTTTTGCAGGTTTTTTTTTTTTTGCAGCTTTTTACAGTATCAGAAAAGTTCTGAGATTTCAGAAATCTGATGCACACTTTTTTTTTTTTTTTTTGCTGACTGAATTAAAAAACTGTTGCGTTTTTATAAAACAGCAAGCCAATTCTATCTGCGTTTTTGTGTTTTTTTTTTCTTTTTTTTTTTTTTTTCACCATAAAAAGCAATAAGGGAGGCCAAAAACAATGCAAGAAATGCAATCATGGGTTGTTCTTATGTTGTATTCAGGAGCACACTGCTCCCCTGCCTCCTGACTTCCTGTTTGGTGGGAGTAGTGCACACCTGAATGATTGACAGTTTGGGCCAGCAGCTGGATCAAACTGTGCACTCACCAATGCTGCAATAGAAGCTGCTTTATCTGTACCACATCAGAGGGCAGGAAAACAGGCTGTCTGGATACGAGGATCCTGAAGGTTTTAGAGCAGCTCTTATTAGCTGCATAGCAAAGAGCTTGTAAGATCTGCACTCCTTGCCTAGCAGACTGGCCACTGCTGATAGTTTGTGCTGGTGGCCAGTAAGTTAGACAATGAGCAGTAAATTATAATATAAAAAAAATCCTCCATTCTTGAGAACAGAGGATCTTTAATAAGATGCAAGTTGGAAATGTTCATTTTTTTACAAGCACTTTGCAATTTTCACACATTTATGATGATGTAAATAACCCTTTAAATACCTAGACTTGTCTTTTCATAAAATAGATGAATTATGGTACTAACTTCTAGCTAATAGCTGTCAGGATGACGCCACTGTGAGGAGTACACCTTGTAACTGATAGTGTTACCCACCTACTGCACCTTGTTATAGGTGCAAAGCTTCATGTTGTTGGGCTGCCTAGTTATGACATCACCATGACTGTCCATGCGCACTCAGTATATACCATGCACGTGCTGTTGAGAAATAGTGCTAGAGTCAGGCCATGTAGGTGACATCACTGATGGTGACACATACATTGGAAGAACAAACAAGCCATCAAAGATGGCCATATATGTGGCATGTCATGTACATTGCCAGCTGTGATCTGTCACGTGACCAGTATCTGAATTGGCTCATCGGGTTGTTGATGTAAAAATGAATTAGAACTGTGACTTCTTATGTCTATAATGATATGGATATGTAATTCCTTACGGGCCACAGCTGCACTGGTTCTGTATTCTCATCATGGTCAAGTGATAGAATGTGACAGCTATATGGATGTAATTTACATGCACGTTAATGAGATTTCTCCATTGATGTGTACTATAGTAATTTTTTTTTTTTTTGTTCTCTGCAATTTTTTTTACTGTCAGCACTTTTACAGAATGCTGTTTAATGGCGCTAAGTGTTCTTGTTATCCTTTATTTAAATGCCAACCTGCTCTTTAGGCCAGTAAAATAAGGACCCGTGCATGCATGTAACAGAGAAGAAAGTACAAATGACTACAGTTTACTGCAGGAGGAGGTGAGGAACGGGCTAATGTGAGTATACAAATGGAGCTCATTAGAGTCTGGGGAGCTATTGGGACTCCTGCATATTCCTATTTTAGGAAAGTCTTTTTTTTTTATTCTTTACTTTCAGTAGCTGTCTAGTGCTTATTTTAGTGTAAGTTATAGTAATCTCCTTCAACCTTTGATATTTTGCATGTTTAAAAGCCTACAATGCATCATTAACCACTTTGTATAATTAAATTTACCCTTTTACAGTACATAATTCACAGTACGCATTGAGTTTTTAGGTTCGCTAACATCTGTCGCCATGTTTAGTCCTTTTAACTTAAAACAAACTGTTTTTGTCTTCTCAGTGAAGGCCAATTGAGAAATCTTTTTTTTTTTTTTTTTGTTTTGGTTCAATTGAGTGCTATCCTTTTTGGGGTTTTTTTAACCTTGGAATGAGTGGTTGGCGCAAAAGCACGGAGACTTGTCCTATATTGATCTGAGTGCTGGATCATACTCTTTAATGCAAGTCTGTGGGTCCATGAAAAAAAGTGTACACAACTTTGATGGTGGTCATAAAAAGAGAGAAAAAAAATGGTTCTCCATTATGTAAGTCTGTGAAAAATTTGTCATTTTTTTCATGAACTAAGTGAACATGGTACTTTGGAGGTGTTGGAGGGGTGCTTCGGTAGGTTCCAAACCCGTTATTGGGAATAAAATAAACAACGGGGTCACCACCCCAATCCCAGGCAACTCCACAATGAATAGCACTCGAACCAAAAATACGGTTTTGTGCATGAGCCTTGATAGTAAAAACTGACACACTGACTAAATGCTGATGAAACTCATAAACATTAATGAAGCCTGCCCAAGAAAAAAATCTGACATGTGAAGAAGCCCTACGGTTGTTTTTTATATGTATGCTTGACCTGAGTCCTAAAGCTGGCCAGTACATGAGATAGAGGTCAGCTGATTTGTTCAGTGGGTGGCTATCTCTCTGGGCCCCTCCATACACTGGAATTCAGTAGGCAGCTATCTCTCTTGACACCTCCATACATAAGAATTCAGCCGGCGGCCATCTCTCTCAAATCCGTCAGTCTCATTAGTGTAAATGCGTGTTTATTGAGAGACAAGGAGCAAGCCGCTACCAGACACATCTGGCTGCAGCTTATATTTCTTGAAAACAAAAAGACTTGCCGATCTTCTGTCAGGTTAGAGTCTGGAGATCCCTCTATATACATCAGATGGTCGGCCAATCATCTAATGGGTATGCGAGTCTTAAAACATTGTCACTTTGTTGGTACTGGTAGCTAGTCTTTTAATATGAAGTTAGACTTCAGGATTTCTATGAATGGGACATTTTTCTCTTGTGACAAAGTTCCTTTAATTATAGCACTTCACTATTATTTAGGCTTGTGCTGACATTGCATTTTCTATGTTTGCATTGACCTAGATTCCTAATCATTTTTTCTCACTGCATTGATTGTATAACCGCTTGTATAATTTCTCAGTGAAGTGACCAGTGTCTGTCTTTTTCCACATTATGATACTATTACTTTGAGACATGTTTTTCCGCTTAGATATAGCTGGCTGAATGATTTCGGCAAACCTATAAACCTTTTATTTTATAGCTCATATTTCTTGTAAAAACTTAGATAAGCCGTGTATGTCTGACACATGCACTGTAGTAGTGGAACCTGCAAAGTAAGAAAACATTATCAGGCATAAATAAAGGGGTTGTCCTGTACTACATCTTGCTTGAAGCTTTAGGTTACTAATTACTTTCATTAGCTCCTGTATCCCTTTTGCGTAGTGCAGCTACAGAGGGCGTGACGGCACTATTTGGATCTCACAAGGATTACAACACCCCTTTTTGGCACATGTTGTCTATTTGTGGTACCATCCTTTTACTTCTCTCAGTATTTGGATCTTCAAGACAAAACAATCACTGATCTCAGGAGACCAGCCAGAGAAAACACTGCCGGCAGCCAGCAAAGGCGCTCAACACAGTGAAATCCTAGGTGCATTGCCCCTTGGGAAGTATGGAAATCAAAAAAGGTCCGTGGAGCCTCTGTTAGGAGTCTCGACACAAAAAAAATTGTAATCTTCTAAAATATTTGGATCTTCGACACTTCTTCTGACCTCCTATTTCAATGGCCCATAAGTCTGTTTATATCCAAACATAATGTCAGCAATAATGTCTTCTGTCTGGGCTTTCTTCTCTTCCTCTGAGCATATACCATACAGCTTTAATTTCCAGAATGCATTAAGAAAGCCATTTGGCGCATACTTGATTAAAAAGTAGGACCCAACAGTGGTAAACGAAAAGTGTCCTACTCATTGGTCATCAATTTTAACCCCATAAAAGCTCTATTTCAATGTGAAACACTTAGATCTGAGAATTGTCCTCTGCTCTCTCAACAATCCATTATCTGAGTCTTCGTGCCCACCTTTGTTGGGCACGTATGTAATGTAATGTAAGGTTCCCTTTGAATGTGTTTTTCTCTTTGTAAGCTCTTCTATTATTTTTTTGTCATTGACTTGGAGAACCCTCCTAAGAACTATGATTGCTACTTTGACATGTGTAAAATTTTTCTATGGAAAGAAGGATAGCATTTGACTTGAGTAATGTGAAGTTTATGAATAATAATAATCATAATTTTAAAATCTAGTTGTAGTGGTTGTATCATATTCATAAATGAGTAAAATTGCAAAGTGCTTGTCAAAAATCCTCTCCTTTTTCATATGTTCCATTTGATAGAAAAGAGGAAGACGGGTAGAGATGAAATTGTGCAATTAAATCATTTTATTAGAATTAATACAATGAGCTATTTAACAACAGTAACATGAAGTTCACATAAGGAAAGAAAGTGACTTGGTGCAAAAACACCTGTGACTGATCAAGAGGCCTGTTTTGTATCCCGAAAAAATGGTTAAACATTAAATGATCCCAAGCAAAGTGCCTAGCATAGTCCGATAATCAGTAGTTATTTGGCCAGAAATGCTTACCATAAAGAGAAGGTCACAGGTGCATGGAAGAACCCCCTACACCGACAGACGTTTCGCAGGGAAACCCCGCTTCTGCATGGTGGCGAGTGTTGTTGCCTAGGTTTTCGGACTTCTCTGTAGTCTATAGCTTATGGCTCCTTTTCTAATCAAGGAGAGCGTGACATTTACAGGTCCTTTGCTATACAGCATTTACAGTTCTCATTCTAGAGAGATCACTGCATTTATCCAGCTTCAGTGCCACTGCGCCCCTCTGATGCTGCCAAGGCAAAGCTGCCCCTACTCGCAGCATCGCAGAGTACACAGTTTGGGGTAGCGACTCAACTGTGCTACTTCACTAAACTATCAATCAGCCAAACTGGTCCCCCCCCTCATCCTGGCAAGACAGAAGCCCTGTTTCGGAGGAATTATGAGTTCCTGAAGGCAAGTTAAGAACAGACCTTTAAATATTTTCTTTTTCCCTGTAAGTACGTCTTGCTTTTGTATCTTCTGTTTAACACAGTGTAGCATAACTAGACTTTGATTTTTACAGTTGTCTCTGTTTCCAAACAATTTATAAGAAAACTCCATCTGTTTCATTTGATCTTTAATGTTTGCTTTGTTGCGGTTTTTATATTGCAATCTGTTCCTACAAATGCTCAGCGTTTGTGAATAATAAACAATTTTAGTTATACATGTATGTATATACATAGTCTTGTAGATTTTCAGATGCTTAACCATTGCACAACGGTCTTTTTTTTTTTTTTTTTCTTTCTGAAACTCTTCAAATTTAAAGGAGTATTATGATTTTAGAAAATTAATGTTGTTTTTTGTATATTTTCAATTATACTGCCTATATGAATTGGTCATTTTCAGGAACGCTGCTTGGAGTCATGCAGTAGCAGCCTGTAGTTTCTTTCTAGTGGATACAAATCTGTCCTCGCCTTAAGGTGGGCACAAAGTGTTGCGGCTTATTACGAGCCAGAGCTTTTCTAATAGCACATTATCTTTAACAAGTCATGCACCTTTGTGTCCAATACATAAGCACGGCAGCTTCTTCTTTTATTAATAAAGCTCCTATTCAATGACTGAGAGCCTTGACCAATTGATGTAGAATCAGTTAAGAAAATTACATAAAGAATAGTTTCTTTTTTTGTCTATTTTTACGGAACCCAACGTGCCCATTAATCTGAATTGCTGTAATCTTTACACGAAGACATTTTTGCAACAAAGCTGCAGCATGTGAACTGCGCTCTATTGGCACACAGTGCAGATTACTGTGATGCAAGAGCATTTCCTCCAATAAATCAAGCATTTCCTTCAAGTAGTTTGTGTCCTGTTCACACAATGTAGGTCTGGCAGCCCATGGTATAATGCTTTATTTTGTAAAATTTTGTTTTTATTCTATTTTCTTACATCTGTAATGACTTTTTTGATACATGAGGTTCAATGTTAAAAGTATGGTACTGAAGGGTCTAAAGGGAGCTTGTCATGTAGAACATACAGTCCTCATGGAAGCATGGTTCACTACAGGATTATCAATAAGATAAGGCTATTTATTTAATTATTTTCTTCTTCTTTGTCTGAAACCATTGGGCAGGCTTCAAAGAAAATAGGCCCACCCACTGGACTCTTAAGCCGGGAAGGAGCAGGTAAGATAGATGAATGGAGTACAGATGATACTGAGCTATGTATCTCTGTACAAGTCCTGCTCTATCACTTCTGCCCTTCATATCAGATAGCAAGTTCAATATGGCAGGTTCTTTTTAGGCAATTTAATCTGTATTAATCATTATATATTTCTATGTATGCACACATCATGTTTTTTGCATAATGCTAAGCGATATCATTTTCTAGTATACATTTTGGTTCAATTGGCCATGGCTTCCACGATCCCTGCTTGTAGTCATTTAATAGATTATTTCCTTGTTCACTTAAATGAAATAAACTGTCTTGCTCATATGTTGGACATTTAGGTGCATCACTTATTACCCTACAGCTATCAGAGCTGTGTCGTCTGATGAACCTTAAATATAATATCTCTGTGTCCCTCAAAGGACTGTGAACAATGATCTCTTGGAAGTAAACAGTGCCAATTGTTGTCCAGACATTTAATATTGATGAATTTTTCTTAGGGTTTTGATGACTAGAATTGAGCAAAAAGATTTGTAGGATTCTGGTGTGGCCTCCGTGTTGGTATTCCATGGAAGCTGGTCCAAAGTCTTGCCAACATCCTCAGCAAGCATCTGGCATTTACAAAGCCCCCTTGAGATCATTCCGTCATGGCACACCAAACACCATAATGTTGATGTGATCTTGTAAATGCCATGGGTGTCTAGGATGCTGGAATTTGAGTGCTGGCCTAAGAAGTTTTGTATGACCCTGGCCACCGTAGAGCATCTATATGCACAATGAATCAGAGTCCTGCAAATATTTGTGCTCATCTCTATTGATGACCCATCCGATTAACGTTTTCATTAAATGGATTGGCCGGGCATCTATTATTGATAACCTATTCTGTGGTTAGTTCAACAATATCAGATTAGTGGGGATCTGAAATCAGATGCTCCCCTTAGCCTGGTGTCACCAGCATCATACTCCATCACGTTTCTTCTTTTAGACTGGCGTCTACAACTCTAATCTTAATAAGTTGGCTTCACAGTGCTGACAATGCAAATTGAGGGGGTTTAATAGTGAGAGCCCCATAATTTGCACTAAAATCTATACTACAGGTATGATTTTTTTTATAGGGGGCTAAGTCCCCCTCCATATGATTGTCATTAGAATTTTGGGGGAGACTACCTTTAATCAAAATGTCTACAGCCACATTACTTGGCTGCAAACACAGTGGTTTAAAGTCACAAGAATTGAATCTAGAAAGTACAGTTAATTGGAAATTATTTTTTAACGAACTTGCTTGTTTTATTGTTCGTCAAGGGAAAACGTACTGAATACATAAAAACATAGTTTTTTTGTATTCAGTACAAACAGGGAGTGGCCCCCTTCTTAGTGAGCTGGGCATTTCATTCTGTGCATCACCTGTCTGTGTGTCCTGTTGGGACCCGGTCACTCTCAGCCCTTAGTCACATTGAGGCCTATTTTAGACCCATGATAAGGTTTTAATATTAGAGAGTATAGGTACTATCCCAACTGGGTACACCTTGTCGTTGGTGGGATGGGTTTATGCTTTTTTTGATCAAAAAACAGTGTTTACTAAGTACCCTATGTTTATATGCACTATATATGCAGGGTATGTTTTCACAATTTTTCCCTTGGTTTTTCTTTGTCTTATGGTTAGTGTGAACATGAGCTCACAAGCTCCATGTATACCATCTCATACTCCGGCGCACTTTTTTTTTTCTTTTTTTTTTTTGTTTTTATCTGACATGGAAGAACTGAAAACAAAGGTCTTCTAATACCTGGTTTAGTTGTCGATGTGAGAACGTAGAGAAGTCCCCTCCTGTTTATTATAATGAGAATCCTGTTTTTTTTTTTTTTTAAAAAAAACAAACAAAAAAACATCTCTTGAATATGTTTCTTAGTTCTGTTTTTTTTCTTTTCTAGGCACAGTAGTATTGATGCTGATTTAATCATATTATCAGGAGTCACTTTGTAGTTCTATCTCTTGCCCTTGTGGTGAATAGAAGAACACTGAATACGTAGACCGAATATATAGATATTTTAATGTGTTTGAATTAACACTTATTACTTCCATATATTCATTTTACAAGGGCTTTTTGGAGCTGGTATGTCATCAATCAGCTGCTCTAAAGCTGTAATGTAATTGTTATATTGTGTTCTGATACCAAAATGCTCATCTTGGGCACAAAGTGTATATTGACACAATATACAAGCACACTGTAAATACATTTAAAAGACTATGTACTTAAAAAATGGCCTACTGATTGGATCAGATCTTCATATTCATTCTCTATTTTTATTTATTTTTTTTTTTTTAGGATTTGCATTTTTGATTTTTTATCGCATGGTTTGTATTTAAAAGACATAAAAGTATTGAAGTTTTCAAACTGACCACTGCGGCTTTTCAAGACTCCCAACAGCACTTGTACATTAGCAACAATAGACTGGCTCAGACCTTAACTTTTCTATTAAGGCATCTAATAAGCATGTGCAGAGGTCATTGTGAAGGAAGGGGAAGCAAGGTTAGCTGTGACATTATAAATTATGAATGGTGGATGCTATGTTATCTGCTTTGTAGTGAGGTGTCCTCCAACCTGTGATGATAATGAAACTTCTGAAAAGTCTTCTGTAAGTATGAGTGTAAAATAGTATGCAAATTTGCAGTTTTATTTTTTTTTTTTTTTTTTCCATATCACAATCTGTATAAAAAAATTGGTAATTTTTAAAAATAATCAGCACATTTAGAACAAAAATTTGGTTTACACAGTAAGATTTTTTCTTAATGTTTAGGTACGCATCATATCTCATCTCGTAAAGTCTTCTTGGTTGATTGTAAGAGAAGCATATAACTGCCTTTCACTCGGCATATAAAACGAGTTTAATGACAAGGCACGTTTAATAGTCTAGCTTCTCGGCACACACCGCTCTGCTCTCACTTGCTCATTATCTTGCTCCATAATTACCGTGCCGTTTGATGTACTGCAGCCAGCTCAAACTTATTTATCAAGCATCATCACTTTACCGCCATCAAAACTTTCTGAAATCCAGGAGTAAAGCAGAGACATGGTGTTCTGCTGAATCAGTATTTGGCATGAATACGTGAAATTTGGCCACCGCAGCATTTATTTCAATTCAGTCATCTGTTTCATTAAGAAGTTGGAAATGTTGTGTTTCACTCAATCTAATCAACATAGACATACAATCCATCTTATTGATCCATAGTAAGGTGGACATGTTGCTGATCTTTTGGATTAAGCTGTTGTGTTTAATGCCTTTGGTTATATTGGGTAGCTAGAATGTCATGCTATTAGCTTTTTTTTTTCCATTTATATAGGTTTGGACAGATAATTTTGATTTTGTATTATTAGAGGTACTCCTTCATGGAGATTACGTATTTCTTTCTTTTTAGAATGTCCCTGTGACTTCAGTATAAATCTTTCCTATCTTACCTATTAATAACTAACCCTTTTCCTCAAATTTGCTAACAAAATTATGAGGAGACCCTCTTATAGGTGCCAAGATGACAAAATATTCTGCATAATGATCTATGGATCCTCCAGTCTAAGACTACATTCAAAAATCCGTTTCTGGTATTACATTTGTGTAAGACGGACATATTTTTCTCTTGCGTCTTCTGTGTTCATCCATTTTTTTTTATCCATTTTGTATCTATTTTTCTCATCATTATTGAAAGCTAAACTTTTTTTTTTTTTTTGTAATATAGACTCCTTGCAAAAAAATGCACGGCAGTACAAAGTGTGCCTTCGGAGTTTCATCCATTTTTAATGGTACCCCATAGACCCTAATGGCTGAATGATCTGCAGAAAAAGCGAGAATAGGTCATGCTCCCAGTCCCACTTATAAGACTAAAAATCGATTTTTTTTAAAAAAATAAAATGTATGTGTGAATCAATGAAACTCTATAGGCCAAATTCATCATTTGCATGTTTTTTTTTTTTTTAAAGTCACTGCTCTTATTTTGTGCGATTCATTGAGTTTTTACAGCAGATTCTACAGGGTTTTTTTTTTTTACACGGTTTAAGAATTTTGCTCAAAATTAAAAATGCTTTTTATTTGTTTTTAACCTTTTTCTGGGCAACTTTTTAGCATAAAAGTTGCATGTTCCGCTAAAAAGCTGGAAAACGTGTGCAAAAATTTGTCATTCATAAAATCGCTTTGGAGGCACTGGAATACCTTTGTGCCAAAATGTAGCATCTTTTTAAGAAGTTGCTTTGATGAATTTGTTGAAAATATTTGGAAATCCCACAACCTGCTCAATATGATAAGCATTTAAAAAGTGAACGTTAATAAAATAGACACAAATTAAGAAAAGAATAAGGCGCAAATAAAAATTAGACAAAAGCAGAAGTGCAATAATGTACTGGACCCTATTGTTCTGTGTGTATTTAAAGTGAACTTGTCAGGTGCAATATGCACCCAGAACCATGAGCAGTTCTGGGTGCACATTTCTAATCCTTACCTAAGGGTCCTGTCACACGTAGCGACGCACCAACGATCCCACCAGCGATCCGACCTGGCAGTCGCTACATGGTCGCTGGTGAGCTGTCAATCAGGCAGATCTCACCAGTGACCAGCCACCAGCGACGTGTGGAAACGATGCTGCGTTTGGTAACTAAGGTAAATATCGGGTAACTAAGCAAAATGTTTGCTTGGTTACCCGATATTTACCTTGGTTACCAGCGCACACCGCTTAGCGCTGGCTCCCTGCTCTCGTAGCCAGGGTACACGTCGGGTTAATAAGCAAAGCGCTTCGCTTATTTACCCGATGTGTACTCTAGCTACGTGTGCAGGTAGAAGGGAGCCGGCGTCTGGAAGCTGCAGACGCTGGTAACCAAGGTAAATATCGGGTAACCAAGCTAAGCGCTTCTCTTAGTTACCCGATGTATACCTTGGTTACCAGCGTCCGCAGCTTCCAGATGCCAACTCCCTGCTCCCTGCACATTCAGATCGTTGCTCTCTCGCTGTCAAACACAGCGATGTGTGCTTCACAGCGGGAGAGCAACGTCCAAAAAATTAACCAGCACTGTGTGTAACGATCAGCGATTTCACAGCAGGGGCCAGATCGCTGCTCAGTGTCACACACAGCGAGATCGCTAATGAAGTCACTGCTGCGTCACAAAAACCGTGACTCAGCGAGATCGCTGCACTGTGAGAAGTACCCCTTACTCGTTAATATGTCTGAAGCATTGCATTCCAGTGCAAAACATTTTAAAACTGGCATAAGAAACATAAATCTAAGTAAAGGTTCTGCATAGCTACCAGAGCCGTGGCCTATAGAGATTAATCTCTGCAATTTAGACAGAATATTATCTTTCAAGAAGGATATAAGGATAAGGAGGGAGATGAGCACTTATAAATTGGCTAGGTTAGTTGGTGATGGTAAAATACACAATGATCTACTGTTAGCACACTCCCATTATTGCATACATGAATTCCAAAAGCCATCCAACCATGAAAAGGTATACCTCATATGGATGGTCCCTATCTCTAGTGACTCTCATCTCCATGTGCTCAGTCTGGCCTCAACTGAACTGGAGAAGAAATCACTAGAAGTAGGGATCATTCATATGGGGTCACCCTATAGTGGCTGGATGACTTTTACGCTTTTTGATAGAAACAAAATCTTATCGATTTTTACACATATAGCAATAGTGGAGTTCATGTATTCATGTTGACACACAGTCTATATATTGTATTTTGGCCACATGCATATTAAGATAAAATTTCATGTGCTTGGGACTTTCTTTTTGTGTGGTACTTGAACATATGTCTGATGGGTTATCACAAGGAAAAAGGAACATGCATCCTTCAATCTTCGGCTGCTTTCACACTACGTTTTTTTAACATGCGTCATGAATGTTTTTTTAACGCAAAAACGGATCCAGTGCAAATGCGTTTTCATTTCAATGCATTTGCAATGGACTCGCGTCAACATGCGTTCACATGCGTTTGCGTGCGTTATAGTAAGGATCAAGCGACTTGCAGTTTTTTAACTTTTTTCAAAAACGCTACTTGTAGCATTTTTGAGCTGCGTCCAAATACTGCAAATTGCTGCATCCTGACTAAACAGCACGCAAACGCATGTGAACGCTGGCATGCTGAGACAGGATCCTGCTTGCTCTACTGAGTATGCACAGAACCCAGCCTTGCGTGATCAGTCTCTCCCTCCCTCCCCCTCCCCCTCCACCTCCCTCTCTCTCTCCCCCGCCTGAGAGCGGAGAACGCTCGTAATCAAGGTAAATATCGGGTAACCGCGGGCTTAGTTACCCGATGTTTATCTTGGTTACGTGTGCAGGGAGCAGGCAGCCCTGCTCCTAGCAGCTGCAGACGCTCGTAACCAAGGTAAATATCGTGTATCCAAGCAAGTTACCCGATGTTTACCTTGGTTACGAACCTCCGCAGCTGTCATTGTCGGCTCCCAGTCTTTCATGTTCAGTTCCCCTCACTCCCGATCACATGACTCCAATGCCAGCCCATAAACTTAGTGACAGGATCCTGCAAAATAACACATGCATTTTTCTTTGCAAAAACAGGATCTGCTTTTGCAGCAAAAAAACGTTCATGACGCATGTTAAAAAAAAAACGTAGTGTGAAAGCAGCTTCTAAGTGATATCAGTAAACCCTTCCTTGTTTCCACTTTGTGAGTTTATTGGATTGTTACTATAGCACTTTCTTAAATAGTGCTGCTTTGCCCAAAGGGAGAAGACAGTCTGCTGGGTAAATCAAGGAAATTGGAAATGAGTCTGTTAAACTTAATTAAAAATGTACTGGGGAAAACATGTCCTCTGTTTTTTACTGAGATTACTACAGATAAGAGCCCCTCTAAAATTCCCAGCCATCTCATTTATTACTAATAAAAAGAATGAATATTCTGTGGCACAATTCATTTATTAATGCATTCCTTTTAAATACTGAAGCTTTGTTCTTAACATCTGTGTTTGCACGGAGGCGTACCTCAATCTACTGTATATACAATGGCTGGCTCCTCATAATTAAATGGAGCTGTCCATCTGCTGAAAAATGTTTGCACCCACAAGACCAATATTATAATGTGTACCTATCCTCTTACTTATTGGCATATTTGTCATCCTTCTTTAGGGATGACTCCTTTAGCTCAGTTTTTCCATGGATTACAGAGGCTCTGCCCTCAAAAAATGGTAAATTGCAATGATCACTGGGGAAATTTTAGTTGGCAAACATCGACATAAGGGTTCATTCTGATGCTTGTGAAAATCTTTTTTTTTTTTTTGCCCGCAATGCCATTCTAAGAGGATATTGAGTTAGGATCAGGAGACCCGTGGTCAGTCCGTGCCTTGCACTTTGTGTGCCCTTTGTTACACACCCGTTGCTCAAATGAATTATTAACCATGTATTACATGGATGGACATGGTCTTCTCTTTGGTTGCCGTTTAAACAATGCACATGACTGCTATCTGTGACATTCATAGTCCCTAATGTGGATATACAGAAATAAGTACTCTATACATTATGAGTATTAAGATAATGTCCATTCTAAAAATTCATGAAACGATTACTTTGAAACAGCAAACTTGTGCACATAAAAAAGATGCTTAGGAATACATCTCCAGGGCTTTAAAGCCATATGGTGAGAAATGTTATTGCTAGTGTATATGAATGTTATTCCAACAAAAGGCGAATTTAACGGTGTGAGGCGAAATGTGATTTACAGTGATACTAAAAGCCAGCTATCAAGCCATATGAATAGTTCAATATTCGGTACCCCATTCCCCCTTTTTCTTTTTTCTTTTTTTTTGTTTTGCTCCATCCCGTTCTGATCCTAGGGAATGTTTTTTGATGTTAGTATTTACAAACCATATGGCAAGATTATTTGCTTTCGCGGAACCCTTTCCATTGTTTTATTAGATGACTTTATAAGATATGTGAAAATCAGCGCAAATAGTAATAACATCTGTATGGGCATATGGGAGGTTATTGGCTGAGATAATATTACGTATTCTGGTTCTTTATGAATCCAATTTTCATCCATCTAGACACGACAGTGTTGCACATGTTCAATGTGAAGCTATAATGAACACAATGGCTCTCCTGAAGGCTCTGTGCTGCACGCGAAATATCCCCACAGGCATCGCCACCTACCAGTTTTTTATTTTTTATTTTACAACCATCGTTAACTGTCAAGTGCTTGGTGGTTTAGCATTTTTTTTCCTTTCCCAGTTTGTAAAAATGTGGAACAGATGCTCGGGGTCCTCCGAAGATTGTGTGCCTCTTTCAAGGATCAGGATTGGATATTAAAGAGTCAGATATTCTCAGATTTTCTGTGCATTCCTCCTCTTGTTCACCTAGCTGAGCTTAATCTCCCATTGACTGCTTTGACAGCTGAGCAGCGGTATACACAATTACAGACACCTAGTATAGTGCAAGCCGTCTGTGTTCCCGACGTCAGTCTTCTAACCTATAATTAACTTTGTTCCCAATACCATTAAGAGCTCCTGAACTTTCATTACATTGATTTACTCTGCTTGCAGCTGTTTGTATATTCCACCAGCTATTGCTTGGAGGAGAAAAAAGAATTACCAGCAGTGTAAAGACTTTTCTTTTTTTTTGCTTTTGCAAAGTTACAAGATATTCATAGTCTGTAGGGGTCTAATTACAAAATATACAGTAGTTACTGTTGTACCAGGGCCCAAAGGTTCTTTTTCCATATGTACAGAGAGCACATGGATGTTGGGATAGCTTGGTTACAGATTTTGCATTGAGGCCCAGAAACATCAAGCTTAGTCTCTGATCCCCTGTTTTTGGTAAGTAAATAACTAGCCGTGGTAGACGTTTTTCTAAATTGTTTCTCATCTTTTTGCCACTGCCACCTTGGACAAGCAGCTCAAGAAATAAGAGCTCCTAAGGAAGATCATTAGAAACTACTGAGCCAACAAACACTCCGTAAATGACCAAAATGTTAGTTTGTTGAGTGCCTGAATTTTAAGCTGTCTTAAAAATTATTCTTGGGAAAACATTGCCCCCAACACATTTCATTTGTTCTGGCGATAACATGATAGTCCAGAACAATTCTATAAAACCACCACTCCAGTGTTTTCTGTGGGTTTTTTTTTTAACTATTGAAATTGTGCTTCTAATGTAAGGTCCCTGCCTCTACCCTTTTACTCACCCTTCGAAGTCTTAAACAGGTGGTCCACTGCACAGTATAGTGGCCACACATCGATGGAAAGCTCTTAAAGAAGGCTTTTCTCAAGTGCCTTGATCAGCCAATTCTGCCTCGGAGTGGCGCAATTGCTGTCCGCTCATCCCCATCATGTGACCCCCCCCCCCAGGCCATGTGACTTCTGAGATCTGGTGATGTCGTGTCAACTTCCAGATGACCTGAAATCACCAACGTGGGCTCCAGTCTCCCTGAGTGACTGTGCTGTGTGTGGAGTTTCACCGCTCGTCACAGCCTAGTATCTTGTGCGCACTCTACTTCACTGCAGATTGCTGCAAGCAGGAACAATGCTGGGCTGTGATGTACGGTGAAACTCCGCCCACAGCCCAGTCACTCAGAGAGACTGGGGCCGCCTCTGTGATGTCAGGTCAATTTGAAGTTGACCGGACATCACTGGATCTCAGAGGTCATGGGATGGGATGAGCGGACTGCAATAGCGCCACTCAGAGGCATGATTTACTACACAAGGTATTTGAGAAAAGCCTTCTTTATGAGCTTTACATTGATGTGTGGCCACTATGCTGTGTAGTGGACCACCTCTTTAACCTTTTATCGATGCCACTCCACTTTGGTCCCACGGCGCCATCTTGTGCCTGCAACATCTGACTGCCATGACGTTTGCATTGGTTTCCATATAGCCAATCAGCAGATGTTTAACAGACACTTTTGGCTTTCTAAAAGCCACGTCTCACTAAGCAACATCGCTAGCAACATCGCTGCTGAGGCACGACTTTTGTGACGCAACAGCGATGTTGCTAGCGATGCTGCTGTATGTGACATCCAGCAACAACCTGGCCCCTGCTGTGAGGTCGCTGATTGTTGCTGAATGTCCTGGACCATTTTTTAGTTGTTGCTCTCCCGCTATGAAGCACACATCGCTGTGTGTGACAGCGAGAGAGCAACAACTGAATGTGCAGTGAGCAGGGAGCCGGCTTCTGCAGACGCTGGTAACCAATGTAAATATCGGGTAACCAAGAAGCCCTTTCCTTGGTTACCTGATATTTACCTTCGTTACCAGCGTCCGCCGCTCTCACGCGTCGAGGGCCGGCTCCCTGCACACATAGCCAGACTACATATCGGGTAATTAACCCGATGTGTACTCTGGCTAGGAGTGCAGGGAGCCAGCGCTAAGCGGTGTGCGCTTGTAACCAAGGTAAATATCGGGTTGGTTACCCGATATTTACCTTAGTTACCAAGCGCAGCATCGCTTCCACGCGTCGCTGCTGGCTGGGGGCTGGTCACTGGTTGCTGGTGAGATCTGCCTGTTTGACAGCTCACCAGCAACCCGTGTAGCGACGCTCCAGCGATCCCTGCCAGGTCAGGTTGCTGGTGGGATCGCTGGAGCGTCGCTTAGTGTGACGGTACCTTAACCCTTTTGACTTTAACTCCTTTTACGTAGGATGTATAATTCATTGTCTTACCCAGACAAGAGCTTCTGCCGAGCTCCTTGGGTGTCTAGTAATTCTTGGCTACTTGGAATTGTTTATTTGTCCTTGTGTAATTGCTTTCTGCCTCATTAGTCCATTATTAGACTCAAAGTGTGAACCACTTTGTTTTTTTGGTTTCTTCCCATAACTTAGACAAGTGACAGTTAATCATTGATAAAGTAACTCTTAAACTTTTAAAGTTCGTTTTAATTGCACTCGCTTTTAGTAAATGTAATATAGTGAGTTGCTCATTATTTTCCAATAATGTAACACTCACACAATACAGCGTAATTATGAATGTTACACTATTTTTCTGCTTTATTTATATTGAGAAAAAATGGTGCTAATACTGAGCACCATTATTATTATTATTATTAATAATAACTTTTTTTGTATAAAGCACCGTTGATTCCTTGGTGCTGTACATAAGAAAGGGTTATATTATTTACAAAATACTGATAGAAGCTATAGTAGACAAACTGGTACAGAGAGGAGAGTGCCCTGACCTTGCGGGTTTACATTCTTTTGGATAATGGGAAGAGACAGTAGGTGTGGTGGTGGGTGATGCAGCTTCTGTGGTGGAGAAGCTCTGGCGGTGGTGAGGAGTCACTGGTGTCATTGTAGACTGTAGGTATTGTTATAAGACATGGGTTTTCAAGTTCCGTCTGAAGCTTGCAAGTGCAATCTGACGTGTTAAGGCACCGAATTCCAGAGGGCAGGGGGATACTGTGGAGACGTTTTGAAGGAGATTGGATGAGAAACAGATAAAGGTGGAGGAAAGAAGGATATCTTGGGAGGACCGGAGATTACTTGTTGGAGAATACCGAGAGCTAATTCGGAGACATATTGAGGAGACAGGGCCATGAACCCTATTCAATGAATACACCTCTGAAAATGTGCTTAGATCATTAAGAGGCGCACGCCTGAATTAGGTGCATCATACAATTACAGGGCCCCACTGCCAAACATGTTACTCCAAAAGGGGACTAGAGTACATTTGTAGTGTAATTTATACCACTAAGAAGGTACAAACTTTCTTGAATTTGATGTTATGCTCCCATCTGTCACAGCTGTCTCTTTGCATTTGAGACTTGTGACTGATTCAGGGCTAGAAATTCATTTCCATGCTCACCTCTGTAGTTAAATGTAGTTTCCTTTCCTTTGGGGAGAAGAGGGTTTGTCAGTATTCCTTGCCAGCAAGCATTCTTATTACTATCCCCGGTGTTTCCGGTTTGGACCAGTCCCTATTTATACCCTCTACTCTCAGTAGAGGGGGCCGTTAATTCACTCACATTTGAATATTTGGCCTGGAGTTGGAAGGAGCTGGTGGAACCCTCTCTGCAAGTTGCATGTAGGCTACAGTCTTGGTGCTGACAGCAGCAGTCTGTCAGTGTGTTTCCCCATATCTGTCTTTCTTTCCTTTTGTGTGTTTTAGAGCAGCGGTTTGGCTGGCATCCCTTACATGTCCACTCAGTAGCCAGGACTATTGTAAGGTCACTCAGGGCTTCAGGTTCCTGCTTGGCAATATGTGAGGACCCTATTTAGGGCCTGGCTAGGAGTGCAGGGTACAGTTGCAGGTAAGTTGAGGTGGTGGCCATCTTCCCTCTCACTAGCGTTAGGACCCACTGTTGTTAACGTGTTTCCGGTGTACCCCTTGTGTTGTGTGTCGCATTGTGCACCATATTTCCATGTGACAACCATGACACCATCATGTCCCATCCCACTAGGCTCCATTCAGTTTGGAAAAGTTGACTGGGACTGGAGTAAAAATGCCCAAAAACATCCGCAAAATTTTCCTTTGGCTCCTCCCTCTTGCTGTGCTTTGTCTGGTGATAATCATTTCCCTAGGCCTCTTATTGCCCAGTTCGAGACACACCAGTGTCTTAATATTGAGACTCGTGTGTTCTGTTTGGCGTGCTGCACCTTCTCTTCCCACTGTGCAGACATCTTGCAATTTTAGTGTGTTCTGCATATCTTTTGACTTGCCAGTTAACTCCCTGCTAGCCACCTTCTGGATTAAACTATTCATTTTAATATTGAAAACAAACTGTTCTTTGTTCATATTGTGTATATATCCTTGATTAATGTTCCTCTGCATTCCTCTTTGTTCTGCTATTTCCCTTTGGTCTCTACTGGCCCTGTGGTTTCCAGTCTATTCAAGTCCTCACTGTTCCACGTGCCCTCCAGCTTGCTGCGCCAATGGTTTGAGTCTGTGTGTCCAACCTGATTTGCGGCTTTGTGAATCCATCTCACCAGGTGAGCCTGACAATTTTGCCACATTTCAAGATGGCTTACTCCAGAAAAATAGCAATAACACCTGATTGAATTGGGCCCCAAAATGTGTCCAGTCCCCGCCAGTATTTTCAGAATGTACTTCATGTAGCTTAGTAGCTGCACATTGGTTCCTTAGGAAATTACTCCTCACATGCTGTTGGGAAATTGGCAAATAACCAGACCCGAATGGAAGACACTTAGTGTATTGCAACATAATGGTAGGGGCATGACGAGCAACAATACACTTCCAGCATTTATGAGTTAAAATATGACATCCGGATATAATACTTGAGAGCAGCCTGGAATACACGTTATCTGCACAGTCTCGTACCTTGAGTAATGAAATTATCTCTGTGACCTGCAGTTAAACATTTATTGATGAAGGAAATTAGTACTTTACTATATTTCCTGTCAAAAAAACCTTGACGGAACCAGACAGAACTTTCTGTAAGTCACTTATGGATCTAGTAATACGTTGCGGTGTTGCTTATGTAAGATATCATCACATATGGGTTCGTAAAGTAGAAATGTTCCTTAGTTCACATGCTGTGTAAAATTTCTCCACTTGAAATCGCCTAGGAAATATGATTTTATAATGGGCTCTTTAATCCTCAGAGTAACCCCGACAGTTCTCTCTATTATATACTGTAAAGTGTATCTATGATTGATGATGCCAGTACCACACAGCTCCTTTATACCAGGCCTGCCAAGCTTCCAACTCCAAATAAAGATAAGGAGAAAGACATTGAAAATCCATAGACACTTACAGCTGAAATCAATAAAATTTCACATCGGTTTAGAGAAATTCAATAGGGAACGTGTGGAGCTTTTTTGTATATGAAATGACTTCTCTTTTGTCTTGTTTATCAGTGGGAACAGAGGACCTTCTTACCAGCACTCAATTACTAAAGGTTTTAAATATCCCTTCTGACAGATGGTTTAAGCCAATATTTAGTTTTACAGTTTATTGTAGGTTTTTCTGTCAACACAAGGATTATTATGGCTGTCAAACGTGCATGCGGGAATGTTGACCTGTTATTCCAATCATGGCCTTATTCAGAGCTCGTCTCACTCCTTGCTGTGTCTGAATTACGGAAAGTTAAGCACATAGCTGCCGCCTTAAATTAATTCTAACTGAGCTGTCCCTATAACTCTCCCTCTTAAACCACTCACTTCTCTGGCTGTTCCCTCCAGCATTGCTACGCAATGTCAAAAAGCTTTGCCGGGAATGTCAGTATTTAAGTCATACTTAACTAGTGTTTATATTAATGATGGCTGCTTCTTAATCATAGTATTTTGGTTCCTTTGAAGCGCCTGTCATCAGAACTCTGTTTTTCTATGCCTGTGCACAAATATTGTAGAATGATGTAATAAATGTTGTAGTATGGAAAACTATTGATTTCAAATAACTTACATTGTAATATGTCATTACGTAATGGGAATGCCAGAAAACTAAAGTACTTTTGGGAGCCAGTTTTATCCCGTAACGGTAACCTGTCATCAAGTGATTCCATATGGAGGTGGTGGTATTGATATGGCTGAACTAGTACTTTTCCTGTAATAAAAATTATCAACTTTTTGTAGAGATCCATTCACCAGGTCACAAAATCTAGCATAGAAGCCATACGCAAATCATGCTTGATGTGCAGTATGAATGTGTTGATGCATGTAGCTCTTTTCTTTCAAGTACACTGATTTCCCCAGTGCGTGGTTAGCCTATTTTACAAAATTTATCCTGACTGGCACATCAGATCCTTACATAAACTGGTATCATTTTTATTGGGGAAGAAGTAGCTATATAGCCATATCACTACCTCCATGTATAAGAACATGCTTACAGGTTCCCTTTAAGAACAATAAGAAATTCCTTACAGGATTACCTTTACAGTATGTTATCCAGCCCTTAAAGTTAATTAGTAAAAAAAAAAATATTGCGTTAAGTATTTTTGAAAGTCAATTTTTTTAGTATACATTTCTTGAACCATCTTATTCGGAATGGGGATTCCAAAAATTCCAGCACATGCCGCAGAAATAACCTGATTAAGATGTATGACATGAGTTCTCTATTGCCGAAAAGCAGGAGTGGACCTACCTCTGTATATTTTAGACACTACATGTATTTGTTTAATGTGTGTTTTTTTGTTTTTAAAGCGCTAACTAGATATGAACAAAAAGATTGAACAACCCTCGTCCGGCATCCACATTGATACTCCATGGCAGCCAGACCAGAGCAATGTAAAGTTCTCGGCTGGCATTCTTGGGCCCCTCCTGTAATTATGTCTGTATAATGTTGCGGCGTGATGCATGTGATGATTTTGTAGAGGCCTAGTTTTTGCAAAAATCACCCAGGATGCCAGCATTTGATTGCCGGTCAAGAAAGTTTTGTATTGCTCTAGTTTGGCTGTCATGCAGTAGCAGAGTGGATGTTGAAACTGGTTAACGTGAATCTTTTTTGCTCTTCTTTACTATGTACCATATACCAGCTGACCGCTATGTACAAGTGTAGAGTATGTCAGAAGCTAAAGTACTCACAAAAACTATTGCAAAAAATGCTATGGGCCGATTCATCAACACTTTTTTTGCCAAAATTCTGGAATGAAAAGTCTCAAAATTTTAGCACAACTCAAGGCTGCGATAACATTTTGTGACTTTTAGCATTCTCATATCATTTTTGCCCAGCTGTGAGAAAATGGGCAGAGCTGGAGTGGCATGGGGGCATGTTGACTGCCACTCGCCAAATTTATGACAAGGGATGGCGTTTGCTATGCCACAAATAATACTCCGGTAGGGACTGAAGTAACATTTGTAGTGAGGGGCACACTGAGGTGTGTATGCCAATAATGAATGAGTATCCTCGCACTCCATCCTGCCCCCTTATCAAAGACCAGTGTGAAGAGTACCGTAATTAATCTTCATGTATAGGGGCCTCATGTTTATAAGCCTAACTTTTTAATTGGATCTGCAAGTTTGTACAACGCTATGTGAATTACTAAAATAACATAATCCGATACTTATTCCTCCGGGAGATCAGCTTGATCAGAGATCGCTGGCTACATTTCATGAAATAACACGCATTCTTGGCTAATGGTTAAAGGGGGATTGCTGTGTGGATATTGTCAAAGATTCTTCGTGGTTTTGCAGCAAAACTTGTAATGTGATGTCTGTCCTTACCCTAGATTTGTTCTTGTCTAATTATACAGTTTTCTGGAAAGAGAGATAATACTTTAGAACTGAATACGTAAATATTCTGTGGTTAAAATAATAATGGTCTAGTGTTGTCGTGAACTTTCATGGGTTGTAAACAGGGTAATGTATTGAGGGTGTTAGGGTAATTTAGGAGCTTAGCATTTCAGCTGTTCTGTCTCCATTATTCTGGAATCCTATTTAAGCTGACATGGTAACACGTGTAACCTTAAGGTAACTGGCGATAATTGTATCTGGAGTAGTGCAGTGTGGTTAACCTTTATTAGTACTTTATATCCATAATAAAACATTAGTAATGCAATAGCCATAGATGTGGCTATGTGGTGCAAAGAGATTGTTTTCACACACACTCCATGCTACTGGCCTTAAACAAATATACTGCACATTCTTCTACTTTGTTAACTAATTGTACTCCAAATTAATGGCTTTTGCTGTTCTCTAAAATTGATGGTTTATTCTTAGGAAAGGTCATCAATTTTAAAGTGAACCTGTCAGGTGCAATATGCATCCAGAACCGGGAGCAGTTCTGGGTGCATATTGCTAATCCCTGCATAATCGTCCCTGTATCTGGTAGCATACATAAAGAGATCTTTAGAAAAAGTATTTCTAAAGATCTTTTCACATGCTAATGAGTGCAGGGACTAGTTGCAAGGGCGGTAGTTCCTGTGCTTATTCCGCCCTCACATGCTATTCAATGCCCTTTGCCTAGCATCATCATCGGCAGTAACGTTCGTACCTGTGTCCTTTGCACTGCCTCAAAACTCTGGGCTTAGGGTCCGTGCTTATGATCAGAAGTGACCGCACTCCCAGTCAAACGCACTATAAAGCCGGGTGTACACATCCTGGCTTCAGAGAGGTCTAGTGCGCATGACCAGAAGTACGATCACGTGTACTAACCCCCACTTTCTGAGGCGCTGCAATGGACACAGCTACATGTGTCACTGCCGATGAGGTCACTGGGCAGTGGGCATTGAATAGAATGTTAGTACACCCAACAAGGGCATGCTAACATTTTAAGAGGGTGGAATGAGGTCAGGAACTAACGCTTTTGTGACTAGTCCCTGTACTCATTAGCATATCATAAAGGATCTTAAGAAATACTTTTTCTAAAGATTTCTTTATGTAAGCTAGTGTATACAGCTTAGGCGGGGATTCAAAATATTGAACCAGAACTGCTCGTGCATCTGGATGCATATTACACCTGACAGATTCCTTTTAAATCGGTGGAGGTTAGACTGTCGGCATCCATGACATGGTGTTTGAATGGACCGCAAGCTTTCAACATGCGATGTCCTCTGTCTTGTGTTAGGGCGTGGTGGTTCATCATGACAAACCCCTACTATTGTGATCAAATAAGCCTAAGTATACATAGAAATAAAAGCTAGCACACATGCATGTGATCCATAATGTTAATAAATATGCAATATACTGTATATATATATATATATATATATATATATACATATGTAATATTTATTAGATACCGTGTTTTTCCAAAAATAAGACACTGTCTCTTATACTTTTTTTGCCCCCTAAAAAGCACTAGGGCTTATTTTTGGAGGAGATCTTATTCTTGGAGAAACACGGTTGGGGGGTAAGGTTACCCCCTAAAGAAGCAGACCCCAACACTTCCCATTAGACTCTTACTTACCAGACCCGGATGTCTGCATGGCTCTCGCGTCCTCCCCTGTGATCTCCGGTGGGTGCTGCACGCCGTCCTCCCCTGCTTCTGGATGACACACTCACACACAGCAGGCAGATCGATCTCACACACACACACACACACACACACACACATTCATCACATCCAGCGTTACAGAATGCTTCCGGCCGCAGGGAATGATGGAGGAAGTCACGTGTGTCTGTAGGTCCTGTAAGCTAGCATTGTGGCAGGTCCTTGTGCTCCATTGCACAGCCTCTCAGGATTATGTCGACGAGAAGAAATCAGTGTCGCTGGATGTGGTGAGTATATGTTGGATCCAATGTGTGTGTGATTCGATGATTTGACTGTGTGTGAGATTTGACTGTGTGTGCGAGATCTGATTGTGTGTGTGATCGGATGTGTGCGGGGGTACGATCCACTGCAGGGCCTCCCGTTCGGCATCTGTGAGTGTGATTGCAGGACGTCCGCTGTCTATAATAAAGTGTTTATTCTCTTCAGACCGTTTATTTACCTGCAGCACAACCAAACTTGACTTTTTGCTATGCTTGGTTGCCAAACCTCACAGTCAGAGCTGGCACCGCCCGGCCGCACTGTCCAGCTCCGCCCTCTGTACACTCATTGGCTGTCAGTATTCTGCCCCAGCACTGACCTCTTATCACTCCAGCAAAGATGGGCCCATTACTATATTATGGGGACAAGGATGGGCACATTATTACATTATATATGCGGGGGATGTGAGGGGATTGTGCTGTTACAGATGAGACATCACTGCTCTGTATTTCTGATCATTGGAAATACAGAGCAGTGATCCTGCTTCTCTCATCTGTGACAGTACAATCACCTCACATCCACCGCACATATAATGTGGTAATGTGCCCATCCTTGTCCCCATAATATAGTAATGTGCCTGTTCTATAGTAGTAATGTGCCCATCCTGTAGTAATGCTCTATCTTGTAGTATTGCCCCCTAGTGTACCAGTCTTCACACATGGAAAAAAAACCCAAACACAAATCCTTCTCACCTGTTTTGCGTTCCTTCAGTGTCCTGCCTCTTGCGGCCGCAGCCCCCTTTCTGATCGCTGCCAGTGCAGGGGCCACTACTGACAGCGCTTTATATCAGATGACATTCCCGGGCGCTGTGCAGGGATGCGCTCTGTATACAGCTTCTCCAGTGATCTGCTGCTGGCCTCTGATTGGCCAACAGCTGATCATAGCTGTATACAGAGCTCGTATCTTTACAGCGCCCGGGAATCTGTCATCTGATATAAAGCGCTGACTGCACGGCATCCTGCACAGGCCGCAATCAGCAAGGGGGCCACGGCCTACGCGCCACAAGCAACATCAGGAGCCGAAGCTGACAGAGCTTTATATCAGATCACTGATTCCTGTGCTCTGCAGAGCCGAGCTCTATATACAGCTACTGCAATGATTTGCTGCTGGCCTCTGTACAGTACTCCCACCTGTGCAGCGCCCGGGAATCAGTCATCTGATATACAGCGCTGACTGCATGGGTCCCCAGCACAGGCAGTGTTCAGCAAGGGGACCACTGGCCTGCACTCTACAAGCAGCATCGGGGGCTGCATGAAACATACATGCAGCGAGAACAATGCACTATGGGATGTGTGAGAGGGTGCAGGGAAGGGAAACGGGGAAGCCACTCACTGTACATGCCCAGCAGGGCGGCAACATGAAGTCGCATGTGTTGCCCGTCAACTAGGTCCTGCCCCTGTCGATGCAACATCACAGGAAGCAGCAAAATCACAGCAAAAGGCGGGGGAGAGGGGCTGACAGCAGGGCAGGTAGGTAGTTACTATCTACTGACCTGCCCCAATATAGCCCAACAGTGAAATGACAAGAAAAAGGCAAAATAAGCCAGATAACCCCTTTAAGCTGTAATCCACTAAAAAAAAAAATCAATGTATTTTAAATACCATATATGACAACAATAGAGCTCAAAGTGTGTATGGATGGAAAGATGGTTAGTATACAAGCTTGTGAACAATGGAAGGCAGTAAATGCATTTATGACATAACTTACTCACAAAAAGCTAAGGATATTTGGCTTTTGGGTGAAATTTCAGGATGATCCTAAAATGCAGTCAAACCTTTTCAGGTGAACTTAACACCTTCCTGATATTTGACACAAGTTTGTTATGGTTGGAAAGGGGTTCCCGCAAAAAATATACATGTATGTTATGGCAATTGCTTTGGCACAGGAGACAGGACTGCTTAATCGCTGCCGAGAGACTAGCTTCGGCTATCACAGCCAGTTCTGGTTTAATCCTCTGAATTGTGCGATCATGGCGATATACAGTGCCTTGTGAAAGTATTCGGCCCCCGACTTTTTTTTCAACCTTTTCCCACATTTCAGGCTTCAAACATAAAGATAAAAATTGAAATTTTTATCCGGGTCAGTCAGCTATGGCAATCCTTTTAGATCATGCTAGGAAATACATATATTTATGTGAAAAAAAATACAAAAATATACAAAAAAAAAGTAAACACATTTGGTATCACCGCATTCAGAACAACCCAATCTATAAACTCTCATACTTATGAACAACATAAAAAAATTGTATCAGATAGCTGTCAAAAAATGGAATAAAACGCAATCAAAAAGTAATCTATAAATAAAAATGGTATTGCTGACGTTTTCTTGCCCTGCAAAAAACAAGCCATCTTACAGCTCCATCAGCAATTAAAAATAACAAAACAAAAACAAACTATAGCTCTCAGAATACAGCAAAGCAAAAACAATTTTATTCTAACATTCAGCTCTGACACCACACTATCACAACCATCTGAAGAATCACTCCATCTAAGAGTATGTGCACTTGGATGTGGAAATTTCTGCAACATTTCTGCATGTCTTGTCCTGAGAAATGCAGCTGCAAAACTCGCGCCTTTTAGCCATGTTTTTGCATGTATTTGTCACCTGTAATTTTCTAGTATTTTTAGGCACCAATGAATGCTATAGAGATAGATGATGGCAATAGATAATATATAGACAGGCAGACATATAGACATAAAATTGCACCATGTGCAGCTTATTGAACAGCTTTTTATAATTAAATAAATGCAAAAAAATCTACTTGGGGTCCCCCCCTATTTTTCATAACCGGTAAAGCAGACAGCTGCTGGCTGATATCAGGCTGAGAAGGTTCATGGTTATTGGCCCCTTCTCAGTCTAAAAATAGCAGCTTGCAGCTGCCCCAGAAGTAGCTCATAAGATTCGATACACCAATTGTGGTGCTTTGCCTCCGCTTTTCTCAATTACCCTGATATGGTGGTATTGGTAGTTGGGGTGGATATCAGCTGTGTAGTGTCAGCTAGTATGAAGCTCTGGTGTTGGTGCTAACTAATAGAGAGGTGTCCATCACTCACCCCCATTACCAGCCCAGTTAGTGAAAAGAAAAAAAGCATTCAAAAAATACTTTGAAAAAACACCCCCCCACACTTTAACTAATTCACCATTTTATAAAAGACAAATATTCATGTAGTTCTACCGTAGTCCAGGGATCCCAATGTAGCCCACATATGGGAACCTGCAATACCTAAAAATAGAGAAATAATAAAACACTGTCCCTTGTTCACCAATTTACTAGAAAGTTCCTAGCTCTGACGTAGTCCAGCAGTTCCCACAACGTTCCTTGATTACCTGCATCAAATGTTATAGAGCCTCAGAAGAATGCTTTATAGGCTTTCAGCCGGTTTTGTGATGATATTTTCAAGCAAAAACATAGTGATAAAAAACGCAACACGTGCACACAGCCAGATAGTACCATTCTATCTCCAGCTTACCATATTTAATGCACACTGACCGACAGCTGCGAGCCAAATATCACATGTCCGTGGTCCGTGTTACTCCTGACGTTGGGCATCCCTGCATTACAATGTGGAGAAACGTTCCTTTTAAGCTGGTTCCCTAAAGGGGTTGTGTTAAGTTAAAGAAAATAATAAAATATATTGAAAACGCAATTTGATGATGGGGATACCCTTCCAATGTTTTATGGTACTAAAATTATAGCATCCATAATGTGTAATAACTTTGTTAGGTCTTCAAGAAATAATGAAATGTACATCCCCAAAAACATTTTTTTTGTCTACATTCCCACATAGGGTATTTTGGGGAGTTTTTCATGTTGGACTTTTTCTGCACCTATTAGATACAATCGGTTACTTTGTATTTTTTTTATTTTTGTATTTCCACTAACAAGCCGTAATTAAAAATGGCTTCAGTAAAGGTCTGGCAAAGCATCACAGGGAGGAAACTGTGTTTGCTGCTTACCTTTTGTTATTATTATAACTTCATTTTTAACCCTATGTGTATTCTGTGTTGTGCCTGTATGAGTATATCTTATGTTGTTTTTTTGTTTGTTTTTTTATGGGTGCACACAAGAAGTGATCTAAGCCTATTTAAAGTTCTGTCATAATTCTAGTTTCAGACATGGACAAGTCGCTTTAAAGCTGGGTGATTTCTTATCAGCGCTTTAAAGGAGCCACTTTTAAGCACTGTAAAGGACTGGGAAGGGAATTGAGGTTTCCGATCTAATTTCGCAGGAAGTCCGTTTGCTTGCTCTATCTTATTTACTTCCATTCAGTCTCCAGAAATGGCAGTGAAGAACTGCAGATTTTAGGAATGTGTTTCACTTGTTGGCTTAGCGACATTCAATTTTGAGAGAAAAAAAAAATGTTATTGATAGTGTGACAGGTTAAAAATCCAACATTTATCAATAGATTAAAGTGTTGTGATAAAAGAAATCTTAAGAGGGTTGTCTATCTATGACTGTTATATTGATGATCTATCCTTATATCTGGGGCTCATAAGGGATGACCTGTCTAAGTGTATGGAGCCAGAAAAATCACAGCTCTATAGACTGTGTAATGGCTATTCCTGGGCACTGCAGCTCAAGTAGTATAAACTTCAATAGACTCTGTGCTACAGTGTGTACACAACTGTGCTGGTCCGGCTCTATACAAAGTTTAGAAGCTGATTGGTGAGACAGCTGGGATTTGGATCGCCGCCAATCTGATATTGGTGACCTAGCTATGTACTGTAACTTGGAGAAATTACTCCCTGATATCTTGATGTTGATCATATTGGTTTTATTCAGTATTTCCTTTAAAAAAAAATGCAAGAAAGATAAAACTACTAATTTGGCTGATATATTCTTAATCTGAATGAATAAGAAAATTTAAATTCCTAGACACACACATTTTTTATTTTTTTATCTTCTGTGTGATTTTTGGCCTATTCTAGTCGTTACAAACTAGAATTTGCGGAGTTAATTTTTATACCCTTGCATTTTCCTACTTTAGAGCCGTATTTTGTCAAAACCACTTAAAAAGGGTAATGTGGTTTTCAGTGCAACTTTTGACCTATTGTTCTAAAATACACACACAATCCTGTGTGGAGTAGTCCATAAAAAAAAAAGCGCAAGTTCATGAGATCAACTTCAAAGGAAATGCTCATTTGTGTGTTTATGTGTATATGTGTGTTTGTGTGTGTACAATATATAAAAACTCTTCTCAACTTGTGATGTACATGTGCAAGAAATGTATTATCAGGGATAAAGAAGTAAACTTACATCATACACCGCAGGTGCTGGCTGTGTTGTACAGCTGAAAACCAGGGTGAAACACAGTCAGTAGTCATATAGACAGGGTGAGCATTTCCCATAGCGAGATTTCTAATCATAGAGTTGGAAGGCACCTCCTGGGTCATCTGGTCTAACCCCCTGCTCAAAGCAGTATTCACTAAATCATCCCACACAGTTGTCTTTCCAGTCACTTTTAGAAGGTTTTCATTGAAGGGGAATGGACTACCTCTTGTGGTAGCCTGTTTATCAACCCATTGGTGTCAATGGGTTGTTAAGGCAGCCAAGGTCTTATTGAAGGCCCTCAGATCTGTTATGTTTCTATTACTATTAGAAATGAGCGGACCCGTGGAAGTTCGGTTCGGCGGGTTCAGCTGGACTTTAAATTTAACTTTGGGACCCGTATTTGACCTGAGCCCCAATTGGGCAATTTGGATCTTCGCCCACATGCAGCCAGCCATAAACAGATCACTTCCAGGGGGCAGGTGACCGGGGTTTTTCCATTTTTATTAATTTTTGGGAGGAAAATGAGGGGTGCATCTTAAAATCCGAATATAGCTTACCTGGGGGGGGCTGTCTGTGCAGCTTTTCCTGCAGGCGGCCGGATGCGTGAGGGCGGCTAGGTGCGTGTGGGCAGCTAAGTGTATGTCGCTGCGTGTGGGCGGCCAGGTGTGTGTCAGTGCTGGTGGCCGGCTACCTCTGTCCCGGCTGCCTCTCTGTGCGGGCAGGCAGCCTGCTGGTTGCCACTCTTTGCAGGCGGGTGGCTGGCTGTGCGGACTGCGGTGGCTGTGCGGCGAGTGTCCCAGTCTGTCCATGGTCCTGGTTTCAAATTATGGCACCAGAAGTCGGCGTGTGCGCAGATAAAGCTCTTGGATGAGAGCTCCATCTGCACAAGTGCCGCTCTGGGAGTCAGCACCTGCGCAGATGGAGCTCTTGGATGAGAACTCTGTCTGCGCACACGCCGCTGAGGGCGCCATCATTTGAACCGGGACTGCGGACAGACTGGGACACTCACCGCACCAGCCTGCTCCACCACTGACTCGCCGCTGTCACTGACCCACTGCTACTGCTGTCACTGACCTGCCGCTGCCACCACTGACCTGCCGCTGCCACCACTGACCTGCCGCTGCCACCACTGACCTGCCGCTGCCACCACTGACCTGCCGCTGCCACCACTGACCTGCCGCTGCCACCACTGACCTGCCGCTGCCACCACTGACCTGCCGCTGCCACCACTGACCTGCCGCTGCCACCACTGACCTGCCGCTGCCACCACTGACCTGCCGCTGCCAGCACTGACCTGCCGCTGCCACCACTGACCTGCCGCTGCCAGCACTGACCTGCCGCTGACACCACTGACACCACTGACCTGCCGCTGACACCACTGACCTGCCGCTGACACCACTGACCTGCCGCCGACACCACTGACCTGCCGCCGACACCACGGACCCGCCACCGCTGCTAGCACAGCCTCTGCCTCCTGTGACCCCGCTCCACCACTGCTGCCGTGCCCCTCCGGTAAGACAACACCGGAGTATAAGACGGACCCCATTTTTTATTTTTTTTTTTTTTACTTTTTTTTATCTCTAAACTTGGGGTGCATCTTATAATATGGTGCGTCTTGTGAAAAAAAAATACAGTACTTTTTTTTTTTTTTTTTTTATTCTGTCTAATCATAATCAGGTAGCAACACTCTAGAGAAAGAACACACCCCTACAATAGTCTGCTTCCTTCACTGCACAGTGATGAGATGACCTGCTGGAGCACAGCAGACCAGTGTGTGATTAACTGTCATTTTTTAGCTCTTATCTCCAGTCAGTTGAGATGAGGGGTATTGCTGCAAAGTTGAGTCTCATTCCAAACACTGCTACCCGTGTTTTTCCGAAAGTAAGACCCTGTCTTACATTAATTTTACCCCAAAAAGTCCCACCCTGTCTTACTTTCGGGGGAGGTCTTACATTAGCCGAAAAAAAATGACAACTATCCCACAGTACAATATGACAGTATCCCACTGCACACAGCCCCATACCCCATAACAGTGCCGTATCCCACTGCACACAGCCCCACACCCCATAACAGTGCCGTATCCCACTGCACACAGCCCCATACCCTATACAGTACATGTTTCCCTACTTGGTTTTTAAATGCTGGACGTTTTCCTCTGCGGTGCGGCTGTGAGTGCGGAAGGCCTGTGCTGCAGGGAACGCTGTGCCAATCAACAGGGAAACAGCGGTGACGTGGGGCTGGGGCGGCCAATTACAGCCCGAGCTGCTGGGCCAATCAGCGCTTGAGCCGGGGGCCGGCGGTGACGTGGGGAGCAGGGGCGGCCAATGAGCTGGTGAGCTGGGCGGATTGCGGGGTTAACACGGCGAGTTAACCACATGAGCGCTGGACCCGCCCAGCTGCACCTGAGGACACCTCTGGAGCCTGGGGACCCAATGGGGGACAGCGGCGGCCCAAAGGTAAGGGCCTTACATTTCATAGCGGCCCCCAACCCTGCCTTACATTCGGGGGAGGCCTTACATTGAAGGACCCCCCCGTAACCCCCACCCTGTCTTACTTTCGGGGGGGTCCTACTTTCGGGGAAACACGGTAGTAGCTCTTCTCTCAGTGTTGGCATCTCTGCCAATCATAAGCAGATATCTACTTTCAAGGGGAAAAATAACTTTCCCCCACCAGCTTAAAACAGGCTCTGTGTGAGACATGATACGGACAGCTGTCTTCACTGCAGATTGATTACATGTGATGCAGCACAGCCGACCTGAGTGTGAATGACTGCTGGAGATGAAAACTGTTAATGTGTAGGGTGTAGAGATGAGCGAACCTAAAGTTTGGTATGAACTCAGACTTTTCCAAGATAACCAAGTTTCTTTTCGGTGTTTAGGTGCTTTGCAAATGCAAACCACTCCCACGAGCATCTTTGTGCTTTACTATTCACGGTGCTTGGCCCAGGGCTAGCAGGTGGCAATGTTTGAAGGGCCCACACTGGGGGTAACGGCAGTGTGATCAAATGTAGTGTGCACCAAAAAAATTAAAATTGAAAAAAAAAAACCCCCGTCTACTCTCCCCTGGAAGTGTTCAGTTTTTGGCTGTCTACATGTGGACGGAGACACGAACTGCCAATCAGTGACTTCAAATGAAGTTCAGGTCAAGTCCGGGTCCAAAACCGAATTTTAAGGCTATGTGCGCACGTAGCGTAATTTCATGCGTTTACGCAGCGTCTAGCACTGCAGCGTAAATGCATGTGACCTGCGTCCCCAGCACAATCTATGAAGATTGTGCATAATCTGTGCGCACAATGCTTTTTTGAACACAGCGATTTGAGTGTCAAAAATTTGACAAAATCTCTGCGTTTAAAAATGCAGCATGTCACTTCTTTCGTGCGCTTTGGATGCTGCTCCCACTCGGTCTATGGGAGAGGCAGCATCCAGAGCACATGAAATCGGCATGTATGCTGCAAACACACTGCATCCATTAAGCCGTGTTTCTGCAGCGATTTGAAGCGCACATGTGCTGCCAAGTCGCAGCAGAAATGGCAGCATGTACATGTGCACATAGCCTAAAAGAGTTCAGCTGAACCAGCAGAACCCGAACTGCCATGGGTCCGCTTATCTCTATAAGGGCGAAGTAGTACAGCAGAGTTGCCAGCGGTATGCTTGCTTTGGCAGTGCTAATGTGTATTTAAACCTGCTAAGAAAGCTCATTTGAATGTGACATGAGAGCTGCTAGAAGTGTTTGTAATGAGACTATTTCTATAGTACTGCCCATCCTCCCCACACTCACTGCTTCAGTTTAAGGCTCTGTGCCCACGTTGCGTATTTGCATGCAGTTACTCTGCGTATTGCACTGCAGCGTAACTGCATGCGTCCTGCGTCCCCAGCACAATCTCCATGCACACGTTGCGTTTTAGAACGCAGTGATTTGCATGCTGCCAAATCACTACATTCTAAAAAGCAACACGTCACTTCTTTCGTGCACTTTGGATGCAGGTCCCGCTCTGTCTATGGTGGGGGCTGCATCCAGAGCGCATGAAATCGGCTTTTTCACTGCATTCATTACACAGTGTTTCTGCAGCGATTTGAAGCGCATAAGTTCTGTTCAAATCGCTGCAGAAATTTCTGCAGGGACACGATGCAACGTGGGCACATAGCCTAAAGCTATTAGTTATTCACACTTACGTCTGCTGTGGTCCAGCACATGTAACCACTCTGCAGTGAGGAGAGGAGATTGTTTATCAATGCTGTTGTAGGAGTATGTTCCTGTTTTTCCAGTGTTTTGCTACCTGTTTATGATTGGTCAGTATCAGGAAGAGGAAGAAGTACTTGCCCTCAGTGAAATCTCTCTGGAAATACCAGTTTCTGCTTAAAAAAAGAAAACATTGGGTGTCAAATACTTTGATCACTAATGTATCTCCACATTTGTGGTGGTCCAATCTAACAAAATAGTATAGCATTTATCCTTCACTGCATAAAGTTTAATAAATGCCAGAATTGTTGTTCTTTTGTCACCTTAAAAAAAAAAAAAAAAAAAAAAAAGTGAATAAAACTAAGTGTGCTGTGTTTTTTTTTTTTTTTTGCGGCAAAATACTGTATTTTATAGTACCAGCAAAGTGAATGAGATTCCACATGCACACATGGAAGGAAATAACTTTATTCTCTCAACAGCCTCACTATTTCAGTCACAGCTCTGTACATAGTGAGTGGTGTCTGTAACCACGCCCATGGCACTGACTGACAGCCAGCACCACAGGACATCAGTACAGAGGTGGCTGTCACTCAGTGCCAGGGTGTGATTACAGTTTCATCTCACTATTCACTGGGCAATGACTGAAATCATGAGTGTGCCCAGAGAATAAAGTTCATTTTCTCCCTGCATCGAGGCTTTAAGTGTGGTGGCCGCATGGCATCTGGACGCTATTACCCTGCAGAGTAACAAAATATCTTCAGGTTATTAGTGTTTGTTTTTTGGGTTTTTTTTTTACATGAAAGGTTTCCTTTAAGCGTTGCTTTTGAAATACACAGTTTGTTCCACAAAAGGCAAGCTTCAGTATGTTAATGGCAATATAACAAAATATGGCTCTTAAAAGGCATGAATGAAAGAAGGAAGAATGCTAAAAGCACTTCTGACTTTGAATGCTTGTCCTATGTGTCCTTCCTATGACGTGCCCATAGAGACTTGAGAAATAAGCAGAGCTAGGTACACATTATAGGGAGAGGGTTCATCTAGTTGTTCTTTGACATTCTGTTTCATGACTTTAGTGCTTTCACAGGATAGCTATTAAATAAGAAAGGTCATTACTTTATACCTCCTCACAACACACTTTACCGCTAATGCGTTTTGTATTGGTAACTGAAGAGCAATTTTCAACTTTGTCATTTGTCTGTTCCGAGGTGTTCCACCTACTGAACAATGTGATTAACGGAAAAAGCACAGAAATCATAATGGTTGATCATGAACTAGTTCCACGTCTACTCTAGCTTTCTATTAAACTGCAATGCAACCATTCACATGGTAAGATGGCATACTTTAACATAAATGCCCCAGGTGATACAGGTCTTTCCATATGTATATACACAAGAGAGATCTGCATGTGTCTTTTCTGTTAATCTGCTTTTCTGATCCACTTTTAAAGGGGTTGTGCTCATCTACTTCAACCCCTTCTCATTCCACGTTTCCCCCAATTAAAGTTTAACCTTCGTCCGGCTGAATAGGTACAATTGTAACTATTCCGTTTTAAAATTGCAATAATTTTTTTTTTTCGAAAAGCCGTAGAGGGCTGAAATTTCGTGACATCTCAGCAGTTTTGGTCCGGAATATATTGGCCAAATTTCAATAAAATATCTCCACCCCCTTCCGAGATAAGGGGTCGAGAAATTTTGGCAAAATTATGCAGCCTGACGAAGGTTAAAAAGACTATATCTGTCTCCCGTGTGCTCATGCTTTTCTAGCAGTGTCGGGGCTCATGTGAAGTTGTCACACAAGCACTGTGCCCAATCACCGCTGGCTTCTCTATCCCCACCTTCAGACAAATGAGTTCATCGACAGGAAGTGAGCACTGTGGCTGCCACTCACTTCCTGTTGATTGCTCCTGTGTCCAAAGGCTGTGAGAGAAACTGATGGTGATTGGGCATGGGGCTCGCGTGATGTCACAACCTCATTTGAACCTTGGGTACACTAGTTCTGCACAAGGGGTGAGTATAGGCTTTTTAATTTTAATGTGGGGAAATGTGGAATGAGAAGGGATTGTCCTAGTAGTGAACAACCATTTTAAGGATCAGAACCAGCCTTTTAATGTATGACACTTTATTAAATATGGATGACATGTGGAAGCCATCCATTTTTATTTACTGCATACACAAAGTTTGCAAAATCATCTGAATGTGCCTTTAGTAGATTAGTACTAAATGGGATTTCCCACCTGGAACATTTATGGCATTTCAATAGATTATGCCATTAATAGCAGATAGATGTTTCCTATCACAGAGAGTGGCATCTATTGAGAAAACAGGGAGTGAAGAGGTGGCTGTGCATGGGAGCTCTGACAATTGCCACGCAAGCAGCTAGTGCCTACTATTTGGTATCACTACACAATTCATGTAGACAAGCATATGAATTTGTGTTAAGAGCTGAACCCATGCAATTTTAACTGACAAACCACAGTCGAATCTGGCTTGCAACCCAACCTGTTTTATACCTCAAATTCAAAATACAGGATGGAACCCAATCGACAACAAAAACATGAAAAAAGTTCCTATTTTAAAATATCAATCTTTATTAGTCAATTTCTAAAAAACTGTCAGTGCAGTCAAGAGAGGAATAGCCACTTAAAAGTGGTTGGGCGAGTGTATAGGGGGGAAGACACGTGCGCCAGATGTCGATGTTGAGGATATAGGCAGGGGAGGGAGGGGGCCTGTCCTAGCCCTATGAGTTTCCCCTACCTACCAGCGGAGTGTAAACACCCTAATGTACTCGGTGCCCCCGCTCCTCGGCGGCTGTCCCTTACTGTCCCTCCAACCCCATAAAACCACCATCACCAAAAAAGTGTACGTGAATAAATGTGCAGGTCAAAAAAACCTAAAAAGTCTGGTATGCAGTTTTGTTAATACATATGAGATCAAAAAGTTCCCCAATCAAGGGACACCTTATTCCCAAAAGGATGACCAATAGTACTCTTATTCCCAAGGAACCAAGCCTAACGAGTATGGGTAACCACTCTGTATTATTAATACATGTCCATTCAACATATATCTGATGTCAAGTAGTTCCCCTATGGGGGTGAACTGTAATCACATAATTCCCTTGATAATCAGATGGTACTCCTATCCCATAGGACACAGGCCCACATCGTCAAGGAAACCACTCCCGAATGTAAATACAAATCAGGTAAAGTGGTCTCCCTCTCAAAATTAGACCCAAAATACACTACTTTCCTTAAGGGAGGAAAGCTATGCTTTCATCCTAGGGGAATATCAATATAACTGCACACCAATCTCAGATAAAATATTTGGCACGTTCAGAATGATTGAAGTACTCATTGTACCCCTTTAATCAGGTTATATCATAATACTTATCTTATAATGATTAAAGTACTTATCGTGTCAATAAGCATATCATCTCAGCATATCTCTACGCGTTTCTCCCTCAGGATGTCTGGGGGTTCATCAGGAGATTTTCAATCTGTAAAACCGATCTCACAATGGAGAAACGGTTGCTGTGCCTGGTAACGCCACTCTGGACCGCAGGAATCTGGGTCCTAGCTCATTCGTGGTATCAGAGGTGAATGCCTCATTCACCTCTGATACCACGAATGAGCTAGGACCCAGATTCCTGCGGTCCAGAGTGGCGTTACCAGGCACAGCAACCGTTTCTCCATTGTGAGATCGGTTTTACAGATTGAAAATCTCCTGATGAACCCCCAGACATCCTGAGGGAGAAACGCGTAGAGATATGCTGAGATGATATGCTTATTGACACGATAAGTACTTTAATCATTATAAGATAAGTATTATGATATAACCTGATTAAAGGGGTACAATGAGTACTTCAATCATTCTGAACGTGCCAAATATTTTATCTGAGATTGGTGTGCAGTTATATTGATATTCCCCTAGGATGAAAGCATAGCTTTCCTCCCTTAAGGAAAGTAGTGTATTTTGGGTCTAATTTTGAGAGGGAGACCACTTTACCTGATTTGTATTTACATTCGGGAGTGGTTTCCTTGACGATGTGGGCCTGTGTCCTATGGGATAGGAGTACCATCTGATTATCAAGGGAATTATGTGATTACAGTTCACCCCCATAGGGGAACTACTTGACATCAGATATATGTTGAATGGACATGTATTAATAATACAGAGTGGTTACCCATACTCGTTAGGCTTGGTTCCTTGGGAATAAGAGTACTATTGGTCATCCTTTTGGGAATAAGGTGTCCCTTGATTGGGGAACTTTTTGATCTCATATGTATTAACAAAACTGCATACCAGACTTTTTAGGTTTTTTTGACCTGCACATTTATTCACGTACACTTTTTTGGTGATGGTGGTTTTATGGTTGGAGGGACAGTAAGGGACAGCCGCCGAGGAGCGGGGGCACCGAGTACATTAGGGTGTTTACACTCCGCTGGTAGGTAGGGGAAACTCATAGGGCTAGGACAGGCCCCCTCCCTCCCCTGCCTATATCCTCAACATCGACATCTGGCGCACGTGTCTTCCCCCCCTATACACCCGCCCAACCACTTTTAAGTGGCTATTCCTCTCTTGACTGCACTGACAGTTTTTTAGAAATTGACTAATAAAGATTGATATTTTAAAATAGGAACTTTTTTCATGGTTTTGTTTTTTGCAACCCAACCTGACCATTTCAGGAATCCTTTGCCTAGGGTTAAAGATTCATTTATGGATTTTTCTATGTATTTATATAATCCTGAAATTGTATTGCATTATGATTCAATGTTACTTCTATCAAGTTAATTTTACATTTTTCCTAACAACACCTACAGTATTTGATCTCTCCTGTGTTTGGGTTTGCATAAATGTGATAATACAAGCAGTTTGTTATCACTAGGATTAACCTTAGGCTGGGCACATTCCTTATGCGGGGCTTTGGTTTATGTAAAAAGTCATTGAATATTTATTCTTAGCTTAGACAATGTGTAAGGAAAGTAGCAAATAAGTTAGCCTTAGATTTATGTATTCTGTATATGTATTCTGAAGGTTATATTTATTTGAAGATGACTTCCATAAAATTCCTTCTTGAATTAGAATTCCAAGAATTCCTAAGTCCATGTCTCTGTACTAGACTTTGAGCACTTATACTGTGTGCACGTATATAAATCTATATCTACCAACCTAAATAGAGCCATTTTATCAATATTATTATATACTTGAGATACTTATTGGTAAATTAATAGATCCATATGTATTTAGTATTATTTTTGTATCTATACTACTATTCTTTGTATGTGTGACTACTCACTATACTTACTATACATTTGATGTGTTGTTAGGGTGAACTCTTAACCAGAGATCACTAGTTGCCTACTGCCTGGCCTAATTGGTGTAGACCAAGTGCATGCGTAAAGAATTCACACCAGACACAGTCGAATGTGAAATCTGTTCTTGATCACAGTAAAGATGGCACCGAACAGAGCAGGAAAACCCGTGCGGTCTCTGATATAGGCTAGAGGCGTACACAAGTTCAGATATGCCCATTTAGTGGGAAAGTTCTTGGGCTAGCCGATGGGGAGATCTATGTTGCTGTTGATGGGCGGGTGTGACTTCAGTGGATGAATCCATGGTGATGGGAGGAACGTCATCTGCTGGATCCATGCTGATGGTTTATTCTGTGATGTCATCAAGAGCCATCTTTGGTTCCTCTGAAAACTGACTGGCTTATGTATAGAGAATTGATTTAATTGAACACACTTCTCACAGTGCTCTATGTCCAGAGGTTAATCAAGTATTTCATCTTATGGCTTTCCTCAACAGTGTTATTATACTACTTTTCTGGTTGATTCATTAATGTACTTAATATATTCTCATGATCTCTTAGCTATTGAAATCACAGTTATCCACCATGTTATTGCTTGACATAGGCTCTTCTGAGCTGAAACGTTATCACTTTGCATATAGGCGAATAAAACTTCCATCTTTTTATGTGAGCTGGATTTGAATGCTACCTACATTTTTTGTGATTCAGCTGTTGTTTGTTTTTCTTTTTTGCATTCTAATTCAATATACTCTATTTACGAAATGTTGGGGATATTTGGCTTTCAGGTGAAATTTATGTATAACATAAAGTTCACACCACAGTGATATTTTATCATGAAAGTAGGGCATTTAAATAGCATGCAATATTGATTTCCTCATCTCAAATAATTTACTGAAACAAAAGCCAACAACTGTAGTGGGTATACCCCCCCAAAAATTGTCAATGTCTCAATAACTTGTCATGTGGCGTTAAACATCAATTACAGCTTCACATCGACATCTTATGCTGTTCACAAGTTGAGTTATCGTCTGCTAGGCATGGCATCAGACTCTTCTTGGAGACGTCTCTCAGGTTATTGAGGTTCCGGGGCACAACGTTAGAAGCCTCTTTATTGCAACTCAGCTGTTTCTATAGACTATTTATGGGATTCAGGTCCGTAGAAAGTGCAAGCCACTTCATTTGTGATACGAGAGTCTCCAGCAGCCGTTCCCTAATGATGCGACCTTGATGAGCTGGAGCATTGTCATCCATGAAGATAAAGTTAGGCCTGTGTTGTTAATGCAGAGGTACAGTGACTGGATTAATGATGTTATTGAAGTAGTAGGGCCTTATCACTGTACCATTCACAAAGTGTAGGGTAGTTCTGTATTGACTAGACACACCTGCCCACATGTAACACTACCACCTTTAAAGGCTCGTCTGGTGACAACAGTGGGTCATGCATAATGCTCTCATTGACGTCTGTAACATCGTTCTTGGCCAATATTTCTGCTCAGCGTGAATTGACTTTCATCAGTGAGCAGCACTGAGTCCCACTGGTCCCATGACCAGCAAAACGATTACTCCTGTGCCTTGTGGTTTGGTCTGGTATCCCTGCAGGTCGTCTAGTATGTAAATCTGGCTGTTGTAAACAATTTTGAATGATCTGATGTGACACTTGGGTGCCGCTCTCCACCCTTAAATGTGCCTGGAGTTGTGTGGCATTCATAATCCTATTCCAAAGAGCATTGTTCACAATGAAGTGATTATCACTCTGGGATGTGGCCAAAGGATGTTTAGGTCTGTACTTTTCTGTGACTCTTTCAATCTCTTTGTATCTCTGGTGCAACCTGCTGATGACACTCTGTGACATTCTAACCTCAGTAGCCATTGCCGTTTGAGAGCATCCTGGTTAACTGTTGATCAATTGTTATTTGTTGTCTTGGTCTCAATGGTGTCAAAATGTGAACAGCATGATGAGGAGGAGGGCTGTTGAAATACCAATTCTATTTCAATCCCCAAATTTATTGAGCAATTTATGGATCAAACACCTGTTGTTAATTTCGCCATTAAGCTGCTTGATAGACAACAGCAAGTTGCGGAAAAAGTTCTGAAACATTGAACAGTTGGACATGAGCAATCAAACCATTACAGAGAGCCACATTAAAGGGAAACTGTCACCGTTTTTTCGGTTTAAAACCTGGGGCCACCACCAGTGGGCTCTTATATACAGCATTCTAACATGCTGTATATAAGAGCCCAGGTCGCTGTGTAGAACATAAAAAACACTTTAATACTCACCTAACGGTCGTGCTGCAGTTTAGTTTGGCCTTATGGGCGTCTCCGTTGACCGGTGCTGGCGTCGCCTCTTTCGTCCATATTCGTCCTCCTTCTGTAGCCGGGGTGCATGACGCGTCTACATCATCCACACTCGCAGGCATTGAGGTCCTGCCCTGAGCAGGGAAGAACAAAGTATTGTAGTGCGCCTGCGCGGGACCAGCGAGTATATTTGACGTAGGATGCGTCATGCACACTTGCTTCAGAAGGAGGACGAAGATGGCCGAAAGAGGAGGCGCCGGCATCGGAGAATGGAGACGTTCCCTTTTTAAGTTCACCTGAAAAGGTTAGAGTGCATATTAGGTTCATCCTGAAATTTTACCCGAAAGCCAAATATCCCTAACATTTTCTGAGTAGTGTATATTAGTATAGAAGTATACAATCTTGTACAAAGGCTGTCTGTCTTAGCATGTACGTGATTCCAAGTGAAATGCAAACATATATGGTAGAAGAAATAATTGTTTCGTATTTACTGGCTATGTAAACTGCTATAATCTAGCTAACATTATGGGCTGACACTTCATTGTGCAAATGTTTAAGGCTATGAGCACACATAGCGTTCTGTCCTGGCAGAAATTTCTGCAGCAATTTGAACAGCACACGTGCGCTTCAAATTGCTGCAGAAAGAGTCCGTAATGAAAAAAAAAAAAGCCGATTTCATGCGCTCTGGGTACAGCCCCTCCAATAGACAGAGCGGGGGATGCATGCAGAGCGCACGGAATAAGTGAAATGTCACTTCTTAGAACGCACGCTTCGGGCAGCAGCTGAAGTGCTGCGGTCTAATACGCCACGTGCGCACGTCTCCTGAATAATCTTCATAGATTATGCTGGGGACGCAGGACGCATGCAGTTACGCTGCGGTGCAGATCGCAGCGTAACTGCATGCAAATACGCAACGTGCGCACATATCCTTAGGCTCTTTATTGCTTCAATAATTATGAGCAGAGGAGAAAAATAAGTGCCTCTCACAACTGGCACATTGGTTGATTTTTATTCCAAGACTACATGGCAATACAGAGTGAAGACACAGACTAGGCAAGACCGCCCACACAGCCCAGTTTGTGTCTTAACCCTGTATTACTATTTGATTTCGAAATAAGAAGTCAAAATAATGCTTTAATGGTGATAGCCACTTATTTTTCTATTCTTATAATTTTTGAAGTTTGTATTTCTGCACAGTTGAGCACCAACAAGTGTGACATTCTAAATTAGCCAGCATTGCATACTCCAGAGATATATATATATATATATATATATATATATATATATACATATATACATATACATATACATATACATATACATATACATATACATATACATATATATATATATATATATATATATATATATATATATATATATACATACATACATACATACATACATACATACATACATACATACATACATACATACGTACTTCGGAGCTTCTTTTCTGCAAAGGTGACAGGGCGACTGCATTGTATTGAAGGGAAGATGGATGGAGTCATGTATCACAAGATTTTAGCTAACTACCTCCTTCCCTCAGTAAGAGCATTGAAGATGGGTCATGGCTCGGTCTTCCAGCATGGCAATGACTCGAACCACACAGCCTGGGCAACTAAGGAGTGGCTCCGTAAGAAACATTTCAAGGTCCTAGAGTGGCCTAGCCAATCTTCAGACCTGAACACAATAGAAAATCTTTGGAGGGAGCTGAAACTCAATGTTGCTCAGTGACAGTTAAGGTACCTTCACACATAACGACTTACCTGCGATCCCAAAAACGATGCGACCTGATAGGGATCGCAGGTAAGTCGCTGGGAGGTCGCAGGTGAGATGTCACACAGTGAGATCTTACCAGCGATGCAGAACAATACAGATCGCAGTAGCGACCTGTATAACGATCTCGGCAGTCACTGTGATCCTGTTACACAGTGTCAAACACAGCGATGTGTCCTGCCCAGCAGGACAACGCCTTTGAAGAAAATGACCTGGACCATTTTGCAACGACTAGCGATCTCACAGCAGGGGCCTGATCGCTGGTAGATGTCACACATAACGAGATCGCTAACGGGATCGCAACTGCGTCACCAAAACGGTGACTCAGCTGCGATCTCGCTAGCGATCTCGTTATATGTGACAGTACCTTAAAGAAACAAAAAAGATCTAGAGATCTGTATAGAGGAGTGCACCAAAATCACTACACTACTGTGTGCAAACTTGGTCATGAACTGCAGGAAACGTCTGACTTCTGTAGTTACAAATAAAGGTTTCTGTACCAAATATTAAACTTTGTCTTTATTATATGAAATACTTAATTTTCATTTTATTGCATTAAATATTTAAAAATCATACAATGAGATTTTTTTTTTATCCTGTCTCTCACAGTTGAAGTGTACTTATGATAAAAATTACAGACCTCTCCATTCTTTGTAAGTGGGAAAACTTGGAAAATCGGCAGTGTATCAAATACTTATTTTCCTCACTGTGTATACTTTATATGTTTTATATAATGTATATGGTATATGTGTGTAAACCGTGTGTGTCTGTGCATTTCTTCTTTTGTTTATATTGTTATCTATAGATGCAAAATTGTTCTTGGTTTATACCGTTACTTTATGGATTCCATTTTCAGCTGTGACATTTTATTGCAGAATTTTATATTTATTAACCCAACCATGATGATAAGTCCCCAGGCATATTATTTTTTATTTATGCCGTATTTTCTTGTGCACATTACTCAGTCCATATGTTTTATTGAGCTGGGTTAGTATCTTAATAAGATATTAGGCCTCTTGTACATTTCTGTATTCCAACAACTTACCAGAGTCCTTCAGTAATGCTGCACCATACTCTCTTGGTTCAACTAAAGTAATCAACAGGTAGGAAGGATGATATTTCAGTATTACAGACTATATTTGTACAATGTGAGACAAATTTTTCTATTGCTGCTCGTCTTTCTTGAGATTCAGCGGGCACTGTTTAGTCTCTATCGATTAGCATAAGATGTGCATCATATAGCCATATATACTAGAACTGTGAGTAGCTGATAAAGCAGTTGTGCTGAAGTGGTTCTGGCTTTGAGCAGTATCAGGAATTTGTGGAACTTTACACACTTGTCAAAGTAAATTTAATTGTAAACGTCTACAATGATAGCGGTTTCTTGCTTGTACTGGCCTTCTACAGAAAGCCTGTCAGTACAAGTGCTGCCTGATGCATTTTTTATAGTTAATTGCATTACTAAAGGAGGCCATACACCTATATATGTTTCTGCCATTGGTGTCTGGCAGCAGCCCATTCTCCCCCACCATTGAGAAAACATGCATACTTAACCAAGAAAAGTATTCATGGGAATTACAAGGTCGGTAGGAATAGCTGAGGGCCAAAAATGTCTGTTGATTTACTTTTATGAAGCTAATATGCTTTCAAATTAGCTAACTGTTTTATATGAAATTCCATAAGTATAATAATTTCCATACAAAAGAGGTTTTGTAGTTCATCTCTGGAATTTTCTTGTAGTTTCAGATTTCTAATGTTTGTCTTGTAGAACTCACCAGTCTACTAATGTTTGAAACTGATAAAAAATGATGGCACTGGATTCTGATGGCAAATGCTAAACATGCTGCTCTTCCTGCTTCAGTCAGTTGTGGGAAGAAAATATAGGTTAGGCTCTCAGGATAGGGCTACCCTTAAAGGAGTATTCTTGTGTTACAAAATTGGTATAGTTCGTATAAAAATAAGCCTTGGTTGTTTGATTTAAAAAAAAAAAAAAAAAAAAAAATCTCCTGCAGTAAGAACTTTTCTCTTAGTGTTCATCTTGATGTCAAACCACTAAAACCTGTTGGCGTATTCACAGTAGCTGCATTCTAGGCTAAGGAGTTAACTCCTGAGATTCCAGCCACTTCTCTCCATCCCATTGATTTCTATACAGAAGTTAGATGCTCTCTTTTCTTACTATGTCGGCTCCTGACCTGTTAAAAGTGCTGTAAAATCACAAATCCTAGTCCCCTTCCCATCACAAGACATTTTCCAGAGCATTCTTGCTATTTACTACTTTCATTTTCCCCATCCACGTGCTTGATCAAAAGCCTTGATTGATTGCTCTCTGTGAGAGAAACAAAATTGAAATTATGTAGTTACCTTTTAATGACTAACTAAAATAAAATATGATGTTACAAAGCAAGCTTTCGAGACATTTCAGGTCTTTTCATTAGGCATGGTATTACAAAATATCTGAAGAAACACAAATATATACACAAACAGACCAGAGGGATGGCATAATAAAAGGACATTTAAATAAGCACTGAGCTTAGAAAGTGAATCCTTAATTAGCGTTGATTAGTGGTGTGAGTTTTATTGTCCCAATATCCATGTAGGATCAGAGGCCTCGTGCTGTCAGTCTCTGGAGCAGACTCCTCGGATTTTGTAGTGAGTCATAAATCCTCTTGACACGTTGGGTCCTGTTTAAATGGAGTTAACACTAGAAGTCCCAGAAATTTCGAGCTCCCCCCTCAAGTCCTGAAAGAGGGTCAAATGAAATACAATAAACTGTATAGAACTAACGAGAAACTAAATGGCTAAACTCAATGGAAAACAACAACCTCCTGTGGTGCGAAGGTAATGGCCTTAATTACAGAACAAAAGACGGTGATTATAGGATTTTAGCTAAAATCCTTCAGGTCATTCGACCCGTCTCTGGGTTCCAAAGATGGAAATGTTAAGTGACCCCTCTCTGGCACTTCTAGTGTTAAATATTGTAATGAATTTGTATTCCCAAACCCTTTGATGGCTCTGTGATCTGAAGTTGCCTTTTAATATGACAACTTTCATGTGGTTTATGTTCTGTCCTGAAGCACAGAAATGTTTGGTCACAGGTAAATAGGTTTTTTGTCTGTAATTGTGTGGTGGTGAGATCTCATTCTTGCTCTTTGTCTCTGTCCTGTTTCTCCAACATAGAGACTTCCAATAGGACATATAGTGCACAGGATTAAGTACACCACATTGGAGGAGGAACATGTGAATGTTCCAGGAATCTTATAGTCCTTCTGTGTGTTAGAGATCTGTATCCGGTCTTTAATCTCTACATGAGAGCAGGTTTTGCAGCTCTTTATATTGCAAGGATACGCCCCTCTTGATGTGATCCGAAGATCATGATGCTCCTTAAATGAGGAGGTTGTCTGTAGCATAGCAATGGAGGATCTTTGGATATTGTTTTTAACCGGTCATCCTTGTGTAGAACTTGGTGAAATTTCTTGGCCGTTTTTCTCAGTACCTCAAACTGTGGGTTGTAGATCACCACCAGAGGTACTTGACCATTTTCCTCTCTTTGTTTGTATTGAAGCAGTTCACGTCTAGTGGTCCTTGTGGCTCTAGTGATCTGATCATCAATGGAGGTGGGGTGGAAGCCTTGGTTTAAAAATGTCTTTTTAAGATGGGTTAAGTGTTCATCCCTGTCTGCTGGGCTGGAACAGATACGATTATATCTGAGGGCCTAGCTGTAAACAATGGCCTTTTTAATGTGTTTGGGATGGAAGCTGTCCCATCTCAGGTATGTGGGACGGTCAATAGGCTTCCGATACACTGATGTCTGGATTGAGCCATTTTAAATTTTTATGGTGGTATTCAAGAAGTTGATTTCTGTTTTTGAGTGGCCAATGTCACGTTTATGGTAGGATGAAATGCATTGAATTTTTCATGGAATTTTGGAAGCTGTTGCTCAGGCTGCAGATTATTAAGATGTCATCGATGTAATGAAAATAAGCCAATGGTTTGCGGGAGCAAGATGCTAAAAAGTCATTTTCCAGTTTAGCCATGAAAAGGTTGGCATACTGTGGTGCCATTTTGCTTCCCATAGCAGTTCCTAAGCGTTGTAGGTATAGCTTCTCGCCAAAAAAGAAAGTTACCTGAGATGATGAATCTGGGGAGTCTTAATACGGACTAAGAAGGGATCCCATTAGCGTCAAGAAACATTTGGTCGGCGGTTAGTCCATCTTCATATGGGATGTTAGAGTATAAGGATTACACATCCATGGTGGCTAAGATGGTACTCTCGGGTAGGGGACCTATTGTAGATAGTTTTTTTTTTTTTTTTTTGTTTTTTTTTTTTTTTTAAAAGGTCAGTGGTGTCCTGTATATAGCTTGGCTGTCTTACTTACCAGTGGCTTAAGGACATTTTCTACCCACCCAGAGATTTTTTTTCAGTGAGCGTTCCGACCCCTGAGATAATAGTTCTCCCTGGGTTTACCTGGTTTATGAATCTTGGGAAGCATATAGAAAATTCCCATTCTTGGATTCTCAGGTATTAGATCCAGAAGGTTTGTGGAATCTGTACCCAGACATCTGATGACTCTTTTCAACTCCTTCATATATTTTGGGGTTGGGTCATCATCCAGTCTGGTGTAGTACTGTATATCCATCAGTTGCCTGTTTGCTTCTTTAACCCCTTAAGGACGGAGCCAGTTTTGTCCTTAATGCCCAGGCCATTTTTTGCAATTCTGACCAGTGTCACTTTATGAGGATATAACTCTGGAACGCTTCAACGGATCCCGGTGATTCTGACATTGTTTTTTTCGTGACATATTGTACTTCATGATAGTTATAAATTTAGAACGATATTTTTTGCTTTTATTTGTGAAAAAATCGGAAATGTGATGAAAATTTTGAAAATTTTGCAATTTTCAAACTTTTAATTTTTATGCCCTTAACCCAGAGAGTTATGTCACACAAAACAGTTAATAAATAAAATTTCCCACATGTCTACTTTTACATTAGCACAATTTCTGAAACAAAATGTTTTGGGGTTAGGAAGTTAGAAGGGGTCAAATTTCATCTGCAATTTCCCATTTTTTCAACAAAATTCACAAAACCATTTTTTTAGGGACCACATCACATTTGAAGTGACTTTGAGAGGCCCAGGTGACAGAAAATACCCAAAAGTGACACCATTCTCAAAACAGCACCCCTCAAAGTACTCAAAACCACATCCAAGAAGTTTATTAACCCTTCAGGTGCTTCACAGGAACTAAAGCAAAGTGGAATGAAAAAAAGCAAAAAATAAAATTTTACCTAAAATGTTGCTCTACCCCAAATTTATTCACTTTTAGAAGAAATAACACAACAAAATGAACCCCAAAACTTGTTACCCACTTTCTTATGAACGCGCCAACACCCCACATGTGGTCAGAAACCTTTGTTTGGACAACTGGGAGGGCTCGGAACAGGAGCAGCAATATTTGAATTTTGGAAAGCAAATTTGGCTGAAATAGATTGCGCGCACCATGTTGCATTTACAGGTCCGCTAAGGTACCTAAACAGAAGAAACCCCTCACAAGTGACGCCATTTTGGAAAGTGGACCCCTCAAGGCTTCTATCTAGGGGTATAGTGAGCATTTTGGATCCACAGGTACTTCACAGATTTTGATAACGTTACATTGTCACATTGAAAATTTTCATTTTTTTCTAAAAAATGTTGCTTTAGCATCAATTTTTTCACTTTTTCAAGAGGTAATTCCAAAAACTTCACCACAATGTTTGTTACCCACTTTTTTATGAGCGCGGTGATACCCCACATGTGGCCAAAAACCTTTGTTTGGATAAATGGGAGGGCTTGGAATGGAAAGAGCACCATTTGAATTCTGGAAAAGTTGAAGTAAATTGCGCGCACCCTGTCACATTAGCAGGGTCCCTTGGGTACCTATACATCAGAAACCCCCCACAAGTGACCTCATTTTGGAAACTAGACCCCTCAAGGATTTTATTCAGGAGTATAGTAAGCATTTTGAATCCACAGGTACTTCACAAAAATGTTGCTAGTACACAGTGTCAGCCTTCCTGCAGAGATGTGAGTGTTGTCCACGGGAGAACGCAGCTGCCCATGCCCATGATTTGGGTTCAGGCTGCTGTGGACTTTAGTTCTATTCTACCTGCAAAGAACACTCATCTCCACAGCATAAATTGACATGCTGAGGCTCGGGAAGCTGCGCCACAGGTCGATTTATGCTGCGGAGAAAAGAAACACAGTGGGCACGGGATTTCTAAAAATCCTGCCACTGTGCTTCTACTGCACAACGCAGCGTTATGGACGCAGGGAAAACACTCTGCGCCCAAAACGCTGCAAACCCTGATTGTGGGCACACAGCGTAAAATGCTACAATGGATGAATGGATAGATGTCAAACATATATATAATGTCCACCCCCCTCTGCAGATTCTAAGCTGGCGCCCTTTAGTGCCTTTCATGTGACACTAAAGGGTGCCTAGCCTTGTATTTAGCCCAAAAGAAAAAAAAATAATTAAAATAAATGACGTGGGGTCCCCTCTATTTTTGATAGCCAGCTAGGGTAAAGCAGACAGCTGTAGCCTGCAAACCACAGCTGACAGCTTCATCTTGTCTGGGAGGGCTCCCCAAGCTGTTTTTTTTTTTTTTAATTATTTATAAATAAATAATTAAAAAAAAAAAACAAACGTGGGGTCCCCCCAAATTAGATCACCAGCCAAGGTGAAGCTGACAGCTGGGGTCTGGTATTCTCAGGATGGGAAGAGCCATGGTTATTGGACTCTTCCCAGCCTAAAAATAGCAGGCCGCAGCCGACCCAGAAATGGCGCATCCATTAGATGCGCCAATTCTGGCGCTTCGCCCCAGCTCATCCCGCGCCCTGGTGCGTTGGCTAACGGGGTAATAAATGGGGTTGATACCAGATGTGTAATGTCACCTGGCATCAAGCCCAGCAATTAGTTATGTCACGGCGTCTATCAGATACCCGACATAACTAATTGACAGTAATAAAAAAAAAATTGACAACAAAAAAAAATTTATTTGAAAAAACACTCCCCAAAACATTCCCTGATTCACCAATTTATTGAAAAGAAAAAAAAAAAATCCGCTGTAATCCATTTGGACGTCCCACGTCGACTCTGGACCTTCTAGAATATGGGGGACACGTTCAGGGAACGTATCCCCCATTTTCTAGGTGTGCAGACCCTCCATTTGAGGAGAGTGGGTGCAAAGAATCTGCACCCACCCTCCCCGGGTCACAGCTGCAGACTCTGTGCAGCAGCAGCAGCAGCGTCTCTGAGTCACAGACACAGGAAGCTGTCAGCTGCTCTGCTCATGTGACCGGCGTCTGCTGTGAAGGAGCCGGAGGAGGGGGCCGCGGGGGATCAGCGCTCCGACAGGTATGTATGACACCAGGGAACACCGGGGAACACCGGGGAGGATAGGGGGGGGATCCGGCAGGGCCTAGGGAGCAGGTTTCTGTCGCATGTGTGATGGCACATGCGACAGAAACCATAGGAACAGTGTAAATGCGGCCGGCGCGCTGCTGTGATCGGCGGTGCGCGCGGCCATCTTGGATTTTCGGGAGGGGGTTGGGGGTCGGGGGGGGCACTTTGGGGATACCGAGGGGACCGGAGGGAACCGAGAAAGAGATTTATCTCCCATCTGACATGTTTGATCATGCCAGATGGGAGATAAATCATTTTTTACCGGCGCGGTCATTTACTATAACTTGATGATCGGTATACGGTGTATACCGGTCATCAGGTGAGCGGGGACCGGAAAAACCGGCCCGAATCATGATCTCCAGGGTCTCAGCTACCCCCGGTAGCTGAAACCCCGGAGATTTTCTGACGCTGGGGGGCGCTAGACCCTTTTTTCTGGCCGCCGTTTTAAAACGGCAGAAAGGAATAAGTACCCTTTTTTGGTGCCGTTTTAAAACGTAACGCGGTCGTAATGGGGTTAATGTAGTCCTTTGTATTCAGGAGAACTATGGCGCCCCCTTTATCTGCTAGCTTAATAGTGATCTCCTTGTTTTTCTTCAGGCTGTGAATTGCCCTTCTCTCCTGCACACTATTAGATGTTTCTTTTTCTTTTTTGTCCAATATTGTGGACTGTACCGAATATCTAAATGAGTCAATAAACTGGTCCAAAATGGTGTTGCGGCCAGGAGGAGTTCTCCAATCAGAGGTTTTCTTGTTTTCTTTTTTGATTTGTGTTTAGCTGTTTAGAAGCCTCAAGTCGTCTTTAGCATCAAAGAACTCCTTCAGTCTCAGTCTCCTGAAGGCCCTCGCATCCGTATAAGTAAATACGAACCAGAACTGTGACTTGGAGCAGTGCCTCCCCCCCCTGAGAAAATAAAATAAAAGGATGTGCAGCAGTGCGTTCCTGAACAGAAAATTTGCAAAATTACCCCTTTTTATGGATCTGTTTAAATTTCTGCAACTGTCCCTTTAATCTGAAAAGGCCTGAAAAACAACAGGCACTTACTACAGAAAAATCAAAGTGAAAAGTATGAAAATACCTAGCTTTTCAGAAATTTCTTCATGTCGTATATGAATACACCAGAAAAGCAAGGTAATAGTTCATAGGAGAAGCGCGAACAGCACACTCAGAACGAAAATCCCTTCTAACTCAATAAATAATATTTTATTAAACCTTACTTGTCTTTCTTAAATGCTGCTCTGTAACGATGTATAGTAATAAATGTTTGAGAAAATGTTTTCTTGTACAATAAAATAGAGCATAATTTCCCTATAAATCTGACTTTACATACAGCTTAGGCAGTTACAATGAACATAAATTGTTTAATGTTTTCCCCAGTTGATTCCTAAATTAAATCCTTTGCTAAATGAAATAACACTGTTAGGTCTTTCTGACAAGTGATTTGTAATCATTTCATTTCCATCACCCTGGAAACAAGTGCAACGCATCTGATTTAACAATCGGTTTGGAGAGGCTAAGTTGTTACCATGTTACCTGTATGAAGAATATATATATAATATATATATATATATATATATATATATATATATATATATATATATATATATATAAAATATAATTTTATATTATATTACACAGCTCTGGCAAAAGTTAAGAGACCACAGCACATTTTTATAAAGATCAGCTTCTCTACATGTCTGACAGCCATTCCATTCCAGTGTCAATTGAATTCCAACCAGAGTACAGACCGGCAGAGGGCGAAAGCGACTCTCCACTGACCAGGATGAGTCATCTTATTTGACTGTCACTCAGCAACCGCAGGATGACATAAAGTGACCTACAAAAGGAATGGCAAATGGCAGTGAAGTGCACGGCTAGAACAGTTTGTAACAGGTT